>NC_091223.1:22437282-22507095 GCF_040958095.1 Procambarus clarkii | reverse complement strand
GATTTTACAACTTCCTGAGTTTCAGCCTCAGTTTCATCCCTGACTATAGCCTCCGTCTTTGGTATATTAGAATTGCTGTTGTTCCTTTCCCACTCCTTCTGGATGACTGGTAGGCTTCCAATGAATGATGTTTTCCGTTCATGCGTCATGTTATCTAGAAGTTTTTTTAGGATATTCCAAGCTGACAGGTCATTTTTACACACCCAGAGCAAGTGGCCAGCTCTCAGTGCCGTAGTGTTACTCACTCCTGTACAAGCCGAATGAAATCTATTCTTACAGATATAACATTCAATTCCCGTTACCTTCGACTTTAAGGAGTTGTTACAGTGGCCACAAATTTGTTTATTTACTCCCATTTTGCCTTGTTTTGTTGTATATATCTATATATTTATAATATTATATGTATACCGTATATTTGTAACAATATATATGTTTATTTGTTCTACTGTATGGTCAGTACTTATTGCACGGTCGAGGGTGAGGGTCCGAGAGGCTGTACAGTTGACACGTTGTTGTCTCAGGCCGCGGCTGTAGGCCCTCAGTTGCCAGTTACTTGGGTTATAACACTGATATATTAATTCGCTTGTATTACAATAAGGGATTTTCTGCTTTATTTCCGACTTGCAATAGTATTCACTTTCTCTATTACTAATTTCTCGATCCACATTCCCCTATTACACTTGTTGGAAACCAATTTGCTAGTAAGCACACACACACACACACACGGTGGGCACACGGGACGTGGGCCTATGGGGTGGGTTCTGGCACCACGAGGTGGACTCCACAAAATTCACTTGTTATTTCCTTAAAGCACAAAAGTCGGATGTCAATCACTATGGTATATTGTTTAATAAGTTGAGATGCACTTTATGAGTTATCTGACTGTGTTTAGTTCCTGTATCACTGAAATATCCCGAGATATGTGTTGTTTTTCACAGAGCTCGTGCTCTCGTGTGCTTCCCCTCCCCACACACTACGGACTCTGCTATGGACTGGGCTGACCCCAGTCTTGCAGAATGTCATGATGTAGCTCTCTCTAAGGAGAGGATTGTAGATGCAACAACTGATTACTATTACAAGGATCAGATTTTGATGAGAAAATGGAGACCACAGATTTCTCCCTTGTCAAATGAGTGGGAGGTAGTACACCAGGTTATGTTGCCTACCAGCTATAGAGAGAAATTTTGACATGATTTCTGTTCATGATTACCCTATGGGGGGACATCAAGGCATTAATATTGCTTATCATAAAATCTTTAAATATTTCTACTGGCCCAAGCTGAAAAGCAATGTGGCCAAATTTTGTAACACTTGTATACCTTTTCAGCTGGTTGGCAAAACCAAACCAGACACCACCTAAGGCCTATTGTCATGCCAGAGGAACCATTTTCTCATGTGGTAATGAACTGTGTTGGTCCATTACCTAGAACTAAATCTGTATAATATTTACTTGATAACCATGATGTGTATCACGACCCACTGCCCTGAGGTTTTTGCTGTAAGAAAATCCAAGAAAAGCAATTTTTCTCTACTTTTAGACTGCCTCGGGTCGTGCAAACCGACAATAATACTAACTTTAAGTCTGATACTTTTGAGCAATTCTGTAAGAACAATGGAATAACTCATAAGGTTTCTAGCCCATATCATCCAAAGAGTCAGGGGGTAATTGAGCGGTTCCATCAAACTTTGAAAGAGATGCTGAAAACATCATGTGGAAATTCAAATAGGGTTTGGGATGAGAACTTGCCAGATGTTTTGTTTGCTGCTTGAGAGGGGTTACAAAGTTCACTGGGTTGTTCTCCTTTTGAGTTAGTCTTTGGCCATAAGGTCTATGGACTCTTACAAATGTTACAGGAGAATCTGTTAGGGAATGTATCATTGACCGAAGGTTTGGCTTTCTTTGTGCAACACCACCAGAGACTAAGTGACTGTAAGGCGGCTGCACTAAAGTATCTTGGGAAGGCCCAAGAAAGTATAAAGGAACGACACGATGCTAAGGCTAAGTTGACAGTATTTCAACCTGGTGACCCTGTCCTGGTATTAAAACCTCGACTGGGGAACACTATGTCTCACAAGTACAAGGCCTCTATATAGTGACAGAAAATGTTGGGGACCTCACCTACAAAGTGAGGCACTCTGACAAACGTAACCAGGTGATGCTTGTACACTTGAACTGTCTGAAAAAGTTCCAGGGGCCCCAGGCCCGTCGCTTTAACCAATGTTTCCTTTTTCAGTGGAGGGGATAATTGTTCTGCAGACCCAACTAATCTCTTTTTTAATAATTCTAGTTCTGAGAATGTTGTGGAGGAGAGGCTGTCCCATTTTCAGATGTTCAAACGTGAAGAGGTGCAGTCGTTACTTGACGAATTCTCCAGTCTGTTATGGGAGGTCCCGAACCAGACTGATGCCATCTACCATGATGTCAAGTTGACGGACTACACCCCCATTCGGCTTCAACCCTATCGGATGAGTCCGGAAAAGAAGGCCATTGTGCGGAAAGAAGTTGACTTCCTGCTCCAGCATGGCCTTATCCGACCAAGCCAGGGCTCTTGGTGCTCGCCCTCCCTTTTGATCCTCAAACCAGACGGCTCCTGGCAATTATGCACCGACTATTGGCAGCTCAACAAGGTGATCAACGTGGATGCCTACCCGCTGCCCCTCATAGAAGACTGCATCATTGAAATCGGTAATGCCATCTACGTGTCAAAATTCGATCTCTCGAAGGGATACTATCAGATTCCGCTCACCGAACGTGCCAAGCAACTAACCGCGTTCGTAACACTCGATGGTGTTTTCGAGGCTCAGGTATTGCCTTTCGGACTGCGTAATGCCCCAGCAACGTTCCAGAGGCTAATGAACTCTCTGCTCGCAAATGTGCCAAATTGTTGGGCGTATTTAGATGACATTGTGATTTTTGGCTAGGTTATGCCAGTTGTTCATAGTTTTGAAAAGTGCAAACCTAACGTTAAATGTGAAAAAATGTCATTTTGGCCAGGGCACAGTGATGTACCTGGGCTATGAAGTGGGCCAAGGAAAAGTTTTACCTCGGCAAGATAAAATCAGTGCCATTCTGGAGTATCCAGTGCTCCAGTCTAAAAAGGACGTACAATGGTTTATTGGTATGTGTGCGTACTACCACCACTTTTGTCAGAACTTTTCAAGTGTCGCCACTCCATTGACCAACTTGTTGCAAAAGGCTGTAAAGTTTAAGTGGTCAACAGACTGTGCAGAGGCCTTTGCAAACTTGAAATTAATTTTAGTTTTGCCCTAGTGCTCGCTAGTCCAAGATTTGACAGACCTTTTAAAATTCACGTCGATGCATCTAATTCGGGTGCTGGTGCAGTGTTGTTGCAAACTGAAGATGATCATGTGGACCATCCAGTGTACTATTACTCTGTGAAATTTGACAAGGTGCAACACAATTATTCAGTGGTAGAAAAAGAAGTGTTGGCACTAGTGTTAGCCTGTAAAAAGTTTGAAGTGTATCTCACAGCAAATATAGTGGAAGTGTACATGGACCACAACCCACTGGTATATATACACCAGATGAAAGAGAAAAATAAACGAATCCTTAGGTGGGCTAAGGATTCGAGTCCTATATTTACAGGACTTCAATCTTTCCGTAATCCACCTACTGGGTCGGCTAAACGTGATAGCTGATGCGCTGTCCCGGTTACCTGATATTATGATGTTGTTGTTGATGTTGGTCGTTCTTCCTTACGGACAACCCAACCCAAATCCCGGAGAGTGCTTATTTTGACCAGGAGATCACCCTAGGCGCTTCTGGCACTTGGAGAGGGGTTCAACGTCACATATTTAAGGCTAAGGTTAAGGGGTTGCGGCTCCAATGCTGACCTCGTTGTCACGAGCACACACCCACTCGAGCCGCCTTGACTCCCCACTCACTCCTTATTTGATATGACCTCCTCAGTCCCCTTTCTCTTATTATTATTCTCTTCTACCCTGTCCACAGCTGTGGTTCTTTCTCTCTCTCTCTTTTCTACTTTCTGGGAAGCCTCACTAGGACAAGGGCAAACACCTTCTAGTTATAAACATTTAATATACAGAGAACATATACAAACATACACATGATACAATATTAACTCCAACACTCTATACTATTGCAATCAGATTGCATCCAATCCCATCGGGACTCTATCAGCTGCTTATCTCAAGTGGTAGTCTAACTGCTGTCTCCCCACTTATACCACCAACCTCACCAAGTAGGTCAAGTCTCATACAACAATACTGCACTATCAGCAAGAGAAAACATATATATAAATACCTAGAAGGAAAACCAGCCTATGACTGCAATAACATAAATATCAGCATAAATATTCCTTGATAAACAATAATGATCAATCACCCTATCATTCCTAGAACATATATATATATATATCTGCAGGTAATCCAGCCTACAGTTGTAACTCTATACTTCAGTATGAATACTCCTTGGCATAAAAATGGTAATCAATCACCAACCTTTCACTGCGTCTTGCACGCTAATGACAATCAAGCACTCTACCAACTCCCTACAAGTAGTTAATAAGAACTTCCTTTCCACATCTGGAAGTTCACTACCCTGACATCTTCAGGTTTTCCTAGAATCGTCTACCAGGGTCCTCCACAGCTCTTCCGGCTGCTACACCATGAAGTCTTCCTTGAGCAACAGTGGTGCTTCACCACTGGTATCACAGAAGCATGTGAAACTTCATTCCACTGCTTCTCTTCTCACAGCATGAGGTCCTGCTCCTCACTGTATTGCTGCTCTTCCACAGAGCTCAGTACCTTCCACAACCTTGGAGTCTCATCAGCTGAATTTCCAGGGTCACATCCTAAATATATAAAAAAAAGTTTAAAAAACTGTTGACATTCTTTCTAAGATCAGATATTATGTACCCCGCCCTGCCCTGGTTACTCTCTATTACTCCCTCATCTATCCATACCTCAACTATGGTATTTGTGCTTGGGGTTCTACTACCCAAAATCACTTACGTCCTCTTATTACCCAACACAAAGCTGCTATTAGGACAATATCCAACTCTGGCCCCAGACATCACTCGGTACCCTTACTCAAATCTCTGAATATGTTAGATATTAAGTCACTGCACATTCTCTCATGTGTATTATACATATATAAAACGCTGAACTGTAATGCTAATCCTGACCTCAAAAGCTTCATTGAAGGTTGTAACAGAACCCATGAGCACCACACCAGAAATAAATACAGTTTTGATATTCCTAGAGTACGACTTAATCAAACTAGAAATGCTCTACAAATCAAGGGACCCAGAATGTGGAATGACCTTCCCAACCATGTTAAAGACTGTACCTCTCTCAACCAGTTTAAGATAAAAACTAAACACTACCTAATAAATTCCCTGTAACCTACCTCACTCCTCTATTGTCAACCCATGTCTGTTATTTTTTTTTTTTTTTTTTTTTTTTTTTTTTTTTTTTTTTTTTTTTTTTTTTTTTAATCAACACTGTTTGTCAACCTATTGTATTTGTGCTGCTTTTTCAGTCATGTTCCCCCTTTTTTTTTATCTTTATTTGTATTTGTTCTCAACACTTTTTATTCTTTATGCTCAATTAGTATTAAGTTCTAGATATTAATGTTTTTCTTGCCCGAAACGCATTGCGTAATAGTGGCTTTAGGCATTGTATGTACTAGCTCTATCTATATATCAATCCAATAATGTAACATCACTTGTATGTATGTACCTTATCTGAATAAACATATTTATTTATTTATTTATTTATCTACTCCCTCTTTGCTGGCTCGAAGTTCACAGCAACTCCTTCCCCAGACAAACCACAATAAGGTCTCCTGCAGGGCGCTCTCGCTCTGATGGAGCCTGAGCAGGGCGTTCCCACGACCCACGAAATTGTCTCTGTGCGGCTTCACAACTCTCCTTGCCGTCCAGGACTTGAGACCACACATTCCCAGCTTGATTCCACAGCTGAAACGTCTGTACACTTCCTTCCTCTTGAAGGTATAACCACTAGGGATTCCTCTCTAACAAGAGCTCACACGGAGCGCAGCTTTCCCTCACGATGTCTGGTGCTCAAGTGGGGGTCAAAGCCCTCCAGAAGCGAGCCTCACACTTCTAGCAAACTCTCCACATCTCATGTCAAGTCATTTACTTGTATACTTGATCACTGCCCATACTCTTAAACTGTCTGTTAAATTTACTCAATTGTTTTAAGTATGTATCTTCATATCTTCATTCTATATTTCTGTGACCTCTTATTTAGGTCAGGTCTTGCAGAATAACTCTCAAGATAGACTCGTTTCACAGCTACCTGGGATCATAACACCTGAGTAACATTCATCGGAACCACAAGAAGCCTTATACCAACGGTCATGTTTTAGTTACTTTTTTTAGGTTCTCCTGTGACATTAAATATTCCTTGTCAAATTTATTTATTTCCCTTTTTTGTGTTCTTTTTCTTCCAGAGAATTCCTTTTTGTGTGCTTTTTCTTTCAGAGAATATTTGTTCCTTTTTTTTTAATTCTCTTTTATGGACTATGTTTTCCTTTTTACCTTGTTATGCTCTTACAAAAAAATATGACGACTATTCTAGTACCCACATTTTTTTTCTCTGAAGGGGGGGGGGGAGGAGTGTTAGGACCCTGGGTTCTTATTTGGAAACCAGAGGTCAATTTGAATTCTTAAATTAATATTTATACATTAATTGATAGGATTGGATCATGTGAGAAGGATATTTAATAAACAAATAACCTTTACATTCATGGTTCTGGGTATGCATTTATTTCCATCTCCCTTGCCAGACATAAGACGAATCTTGTTACTTACAGAGCGGGCAGATTCTGTGCTTGTTGATTATTAAATATAATATTGAACTAGATATCAGATATTCTTAGAATTGTTAAAGTAACTAGTAATGAATGTCTGTGAAGACTTGTAATGATTGTGGTGGTACAATCAGTTGGTATCATCCCGGCAGCAGTCTCGGGAGCACTCCAGAGAACTTTTGTTCCTCCTTCTCTGGCTAGCTGTGGTACCTACATCCTTGTGGGTTGTACCTCCTTCTCCTCTCTTCCCTTACCTTATTCTGTGTTTCTGTTACATCCAGTTAAGTACCTTATTATTGTATTACCGTGCCATTGGTTAGGGTTTTGAATGTATTTGTCTGTGTACTCTAAGTCAGTGTTTTGGAACCCTAAGTTTTGATAATTACTTACTTGGAACACTAAGTATTACTCTAGGGGTGACTAGTGAAACTACGAGTGCTTAAGTTTACATATGCTACCTTTAAGTATTTACAAGTGTCCCTTCAGAAACAAGTAGTCTTTACCCTAGTTGAAGTTGTAAGTCTTGCACCCTGCCTAAGTGGGTGCAAGGATTTAACGTAGAGTGGTAAAGTAATTTATTGTATTTTTGTATATGGGGGGTTATTAGAGGGTTTAATAAATAAGTTTAGAGTTTTGGGAGTATCTGTTCATCCTGTTGAAGTGTAGTAGATGATTAACTACTAGACTGCAGACCTCTACTTTAAAACAAGTATTCATTGCTGGGAATATTCTTCCTTGGGGACCGGGCCTATTTAATCTCCACTATTTTAGGAACTCCTTTGACTTTAGCTATTGGCCCTCTCAGTACAACCACCTGCCCCCCATAACACAAAAACTACCAGCAGAAAACCAGTGGTAGAAATTGATATGGGTGATTCATTGGCGGTGACAAAGAGAATACTTAAGCATATATGTAATGAAAATTTCAGCGATCTAACAAATTCACAAACACCTAAAAGTTGTAGCATTAAATATTATGTTAAATATCGTGCGGAGACAGTCACATATGGGACTAATAGAAGCAAGAACTCGGCAATGTGATGTTATAGTGGCCAGAATACGCCTGGGATATAGACGTATCTGGCAGCTTACTCAAAACCCAAATGTCGAGTACACAATGTGTCAACTTTGTGAAAGAGAAAACATGCACTCCCTTGAACATTATATTGTAGAATGTCTCATATTTACTGATTTTCGCCCTCCTGGGCTGAGGTATGCTGAACTCTGTAACTACTATATGAATACTGGAACACTTGATGATATATTAGACTTGTACCCAAAATTGACCATGTAATGTATCAATTATACAATGTATGTGATGTAATTATATAACCTGAGCTTGTAAAAGCATCTTAATCACCTTCAGTGGCTACGTGCTTAATAACACACTTGTCTATCAGCTATCTTACCCTGTCAGAGTAGGAGAGACATAAATGTATGTATGTAAGTGTATATATGTATATATATATATTTATATTTATATGTATATATATATATTTATATTATTAAATATGACCGAAAAAGTAAGATTAATAATTCTAACACGAATTTTCTCAATCTTTCGTACATTACGCTTCACTGTTGGAGGTAAATCAAAAATCACTTCTCCAAAATTCATTTTTATTTCTAGTCTGACGCGACACGGGCGCGTTTCGTAAAACTTATTACATTTTCAAAGACTTCACAAATACACAACTGATTAGAACTTACGTATCTCTGATTTTATATCTACATTTGAGTGAGGTGGGAGGGGTGATGTGGCATTAACACAAGACAGAACAAGAGGGGATATTAATAGGGTATTAAAAGTATCAACACAAGACAGAACAGAAACAATGGGTATTGAATAGAAGTGTTTGTAGAAAGCCTATTGGTCCATATTTCTTGATGCTTCTATATTGGAGCGGAGTCTTGAGGTGGGTAGAATATAGTTGTGCAATAATTGGCTGTTGATTGCTGGTGTTGACTTCTTGATGTGTAGTGCCTCGCAAACGTCAAGCCGCCTGCTATCGCTGTATCTATCGATGATTTCTGTGTTGTTTACTAGGATTTCTCTGGCGATGGTTTGGTTATGGGAAGAGATTATATGTTCCTTAATGGAGCCCTGTTGCTTATGCATCGTTAAACGCCTAGAAAGAGATGTTGTTGTCTTGCCTATATACTGGGTTTTTTGGAGCTTACAGTCCCCAAGTGGGCATTTGAAGGCATAGACGACGTTAGTCTCTTTTAAAGCGTTCTGTTTTGTGTCTGGAGAGTTTCTCATGAGTAGGCTGGCCGTTTTTCTGGTTTTATAGTAAATCGTCAGTTGTATCCTCTGATTTTTGTCTGTAGGGATAACGTTTCTATTAACAATATCTTTCAGGACCCTTTCCTCCGTTTTATGAGCTGTGGAAAAGAAGTTCCTGTAAAATAGTCTAATAGGGGGTATAAGTGTTGTGTTAGTTGTCTCTTCAGAGGTTGCATGGCTTTTCACTTTCCTTCTTATGATGTCTTCGATGAAACCATTGGAGAAGCCGTTATTGACTAGGACCTGCCTTACCCTACAGAGTTCTTCGTCGACTTGCTTCCATTCTGAGCTGTGGCTGAGAGCACGGTCGACGTATGCGTTAACAACACTCCTCTTGTACCTGTCAGGGCAGTCGCTGTTGGCATTTAGGCACATTCCTATGTTTGTTTCCTTAGTGTAGACTGCAGAGTGGAAACCTCCGCCCTTTTCCATGACTGTTACATCTAGAAAAGGCAGCTTCCCATCCTTTTCCGTCTCGTAAGTGAAACGCAGCACGGAACTCTGCTCAAATGCCTCCTTCAGCTCCTGCAGATGTCTGACATCAGGTACCTGTGTAAAAATGTCGTCAACATACCTGCAGTATATGGCCGGTTTCAAGTTCATGTCGACTAAGACTTTTTGCTCGATGGTACCCATGTAGAAGTTTGCAAACAGGACACCTAGGGGAGAACCCATGGCGTCCCCATCTACTTGCTTATACATGTGCCCATCCGGGCTCAAGAAGGGTGCCTCTTTAGTACAAGCTTGGAGTAGTTTCCTCAGAATACTTTCTGGCATGTCAAGAGGAGTACAGGCTGGATCACGATACACTCTGTCGGCTATCATTCCGATTGTCTCGTCCACAGGTACGTTGGTAAACAGCGATTCTACGTCCAACGAGGCTCTTATCCCTGTGGCCCGTGTGCCCCGCAGTAAGTCCACAAATTCCTTTGGAGACTTCAGGCTGAAGGCGCAAGGAACATAAGGAGTCAGCAGGCCGTTGAGTCGCTTCGCCAGTCTGTACGTGGGTGTGGGTATCTGGCTAATGATTGGCCGAAGTGGGTTTCCAGGCTTGTGCGTCTTGACATTTCCATACGCATATCCAGGTTTATATTCCCCAATGATCTTTGGCAGGTGGAGTCCGGATTTCTTGGCGTTCACAGTTTCGATCAGTTTGTTGACCTTTGCTTTTAATTCGGCTGTAGTGTCCTTCGTTACCCTTTGGAACTTAGTTTGGTCAGAGAGTATGATGTTCATTTTCGCCAGATATTCGTCTTTTTTAAGAATGACATATATTGGCGACTTGTCACCTCTCCTGACAACTATCTCCTTGTTCTCACGAAGGCTTTTAGCTGCCGCTTTAAGCTCGGGGGGACAGTATAGTGCTTCTGTAGTTGCCTCGATTCTTTCCTCCTTCTGCAATAAGTTCTGCTTGTAAGGTATCTTTGGTAGTGACCTTCTTTTGTGTCTCGAGGTCGAATATGTCGTCCAACAGAATTTCCAACTCTACTTTCCGGGCCATTTCACTCGGTCTGGACATAACATGACAGTTTATGCCCAGATTTAGGAGAGTGACTTGGTCCTCAGTGAGGTTAATTCCTGCAAGGTTCAGGAAGCCATCTCTTGGTCGTGGAATTGCCATAGGTCCTCCATATAATTTATGGAGGATATTATGGAGGATATATTTATATGTATATATATATATGTCGTACCTAGTAGCCAGAACGCGCTTCTCAGCCTACTATGCAATGCCCGATTTGCCTAATAAGCCATGTTTTTATGAATTAATTGTTTTTCGACTACCTAACCTAACCTAACCTAACTTTTTCGGCTACCTAACCTAACCTAACCTATAAAGATAGGTTAGGTTAGGTTAGGTAGGGTTGGTTAGGTTCGGTCATATATCTACGTTAATTTTAACTCAAATAAAAAAAAATTGACCTCATACATAATGAAATGGGTAGCTTTATCATTTCATAAGAAAAAAAAATGAGAAAATATATTATTTCAGGAAAACTTGGCTTATTAGGCAAATCGGGCCTTGCATAGTAGGCTGAGAAGTGCGTTCTGGCTACTAGGTACGACATATATATATATATATATATATATATATATATATATATATATATATATATATATATATATATTTAATTTTAACTCCAATAAACAAAAATTGACCTCATACATAATGAAATGGGTAGCTTTATCATTTCATAAGAAAAAAATTAGAAAAAATATATTAATTCAGGAAAACTTGGCTTATAAGGCAAATCGGGCCTTGAATAGTAGGCCAAAAAGTGAGTTCTGGCTACTAGGTACGACATATATATATATATATATATATATATATATGTCGTACCTAGTAGCCAGAACGCACTTCTCAGCCTACTATGCAAGGCCCGATTTGCCTAATAAGCCAAGTTTTCACGAATTAATTATTTTTCGACTACCTAACCTACCTAACCTAACCTAACCTAACTTTTTCGGCCACCTAACCTAACCTAACCTATTAAGATAGGTTAGGTTAGGTTAGGTAGGGTTGGTTAGGTTCGGTCATATATCTACGTTAATTTTAACTCCAATAAAAAAAATTGACTTCATACATAATGAAATGGGTAGCTTTATCATTTCATAAGAAAAAAAATAGAGAAAATATATTAATTGAGGAAAACTTGGCTTATTAGGCAAATCGGGCCATGCATAGTAGGCTGAGAAGTGAGTTCTGGCTACTAGGTACGACATATATATATATATATATATATATATATATATATATATATATATATATATATATATATGTGGTACCTAGTAGCCAGAACGCACTTCTCAGCCTACTATGCAAGGCCCGATTTGCCTAATAAGCCAAGTTTTCCTGAATGAATATATTTTCTCTAATTTTTTTCTTATGAAATGATAAAGCTACCCATTTCATTATGTATGAGGTCAATTTTTTTTTATTGAAGTTAAAATTAACGTAGATATATGACCGAACCTAACCAACCCTACCTAACCTATCTTTATAGGTTTGGTTAGGTTAGGTAGCCGAAAAAGTTAGGTTAGGTTAGGTTAGGTAGGTTAGGTAGTCGAAAAACAATTAATTCATGAAAACTTGGCGTATTAGGCAAATCGGGCCCTGCATAGTAGGCTGAGAAGTGCGTTCTGGCTATTAGGTACGACATATATATATATATATATATATATATATATATATATATATATATATATATATATATATATATATATATATATATATTGGTGTATACTGGCAGCAGGTTTTCTTTCAAACATGTTTCATTGAATATGACCGCATATTCTGTATTTATTATTTTCTGGTTTAGGGCTATCACCTGACCTAATGCGGGTATAAAATCAACTAGTATTGTAAGATCTGTTCACTTGAGAATGAACCATGGAGGTTCGAAACGTCGTGCAAATTATACAAATAAGTGTAATACACTCTATAGTAAATCACTTCTTTTCTTCTCCTTAAAAGTACGAAAATGAGTTTTGGAGAACTCCTATTTCAATTAAGCCCTGATGCTAAGAAAATAGTTAGAGGGATAGAAGCCCTAAACCAGAAAATAATAAATACAGAATATGCGGTCATATTCAATGAAACATATATATATATATATTTGATTTACCTCCAACAGTGAAGCGTAATGTACGAAAGATTGAGAAAATTCGTGTTAGAATTATTAATCTTACTTTTTCGGTCATATTTAATAATATATGTCTACAGGAAAGACTGCTACCAAAATATACTAATATATATATATATATATATATATATATATATATATATATATATATATATATATATATATTATTAAATATGACCGAAAAAGTAAGATTAATAATTCTAACACGAATTTTCTCAATCTTTCGTACATTACGCTTCACTGTTGGAGGTAAATCAAAAATCACTTCTCCAAAATTCATTTTTATTTCTAGTCTGACGCGACACGGGCGCGTTTCGTAAAACTTATTACATTTTCAAAGACTTCACAAATACACAACTGATTAGAACTTACGTATCTCTGCTATTATATCTACATTTGAGTGAGGTGGGAGGGATGATGTGGCATATAGTGACGTGGCATTAACACAAGACAGAACATGAGGGGATATTAATAGGGTATTAAAAGTATCAACACAAGACAGAACAGAAACAATGGGTATTGAATAGAATTGTTTGTAGAAAGCCTATTGGTCCATATTTCTTGATGCTTCTATATTGGAGCGGAGTCTTGAGGTGGGTAGAATATAGTTGTGCAATAATTGGCTGTTGATTGCTGGTGTTGACTTCTTGATGTGTAGTGCCTCGCAAACGTCAAGCCGCCTGCTATCGCTGTATCTATCGATGATTTCTGTGTTGTTTACTAGGATTTCTCTGGCAATGGTTTGGTTATGGGAAGAGATTATATGTTCCTTAATGGAGCCCTGTTGCTTATGCATCGTTAAACGCCTGGAAAGAGATGTTGTTGTCTTGCCTATATACTGGGTTTTTTGGAGCTTACAGTCCCCAAGTGGGCATTTGAAGGCATAGACGACGTTAGTCTCTTTTAAAGCGTTCTGTTTTGTGTCTGGAGAGTTTCTCATGAGTAGGCTGGCCGTTTTTCTAGTTTTATAGTAAATCGTCAGTTGTATCCTCTGATTTTTGTCTGTAGGGATAACGTTTCTATTAACAATATCTTTCAGGACCCTTTCCTCCGTTTTATGAGCTGTGGAAAAGAAGTTCCTGTAAAATAGTCTAATAGGGGGTATAGGTGTTGTGTTAGTTGTCTCTTCAGAGGTTGCATGGCTTTTCACTTTCCTTCTTATGATGTCTTCGATGAAACCATTGGAGAAGCCGTTATTGACTAGAACCTGCCTTACCCTACAGAGTTCTTCGTCGACTTGCTTCCATTCTGAGCTGTGGCTGAGAGCACGGTCGACGTATGCGTTAACAACACTCCTCTTGTACCTGTCAGGGCAGTCGCTGTTGGCATTTAGGCACATTCCTATGTTTGTTTCCTTAGTGTAGACTGCAGTCTACACTAAGGAAACAAACATAGGAATGTGCCTAAATGCCAACAGCGACTGCCCTGACAGGTACAAGAGGAGTGTTGTTAACGCATACGTCGACCGTGCTCTCAGCCACAGCTCAGAATGGAAGCAAGTCGACGAAGAACTCTGTAGGGTAAGGCAGGTTCTAGTCAATAACGGCTTCTCCAATGGTTTCATCGAAGACATCATAAGAAGGAAAGTGAAAAGCCATGCAACCTCTGAAGAGACAACTAACACAACACCTATACCCCCTATTAGACTATTTTACAGGAACTTCTTTTCCACAGCTCATAAAACGGAGGAAAGGGTCCTGAAAGATATTGTTAATAGAAACGTTATCCCTACAGACAAAAATCAGAGGATACAACTGACGATTTACTATAAAACCAGAAAAACGGCCAGCCTACTCATGAGAAACTCTCCAGACACAAAACAGAACGCTTTAAAAGAGACTAACGTCGTCTATGCCTTCAAATGCCCACTTGGGGACTGTAAGCTCCAAAAAACCCAGTATATAGGCAAGACAACAACATCTCTTTCCAGGCGTTTAACGATGCATAAGCAACAGGGCTCCATTAAGGAACATATAATCTCTTCCCATAACCAAACCATTGCCAGAGAAATCCTAGTAAACAACACAGAAATCATCGATAGATACAGCGATAGCAGGCGGCTTGACGTTTGCGAGGCACTACACATCAAGAAGTCAACACCAGCAATCAACAGCCAATTATTGCACAACTATATTCTACCCACCTCAAGACTCCGCTCCAATATAGAAGCATCAAGAAATATGGACCAATAGGCTTTCTACAAACACTTCTATTCAATACCCATTGTTTCTGTTCTGTCTTGTGTTGATACTTTTAATACCCTATTAATATCCCCTCATGTTCTGTCTTGTGTTAATGCCACGTCACTATATGCCACATCATCCCTCCCACCTCACTCAAATGTAGATATAATAGCAGAGATACGTAAGTTCTAATCAGTTGTGTATTTGTGAAGTCTTTGAAAATGTAATAAGTTTTACGAAACGCGCCCGTGTCGCGTCAGACTAGAAATAAAAATGAATTTTGGAGAAGTGATTTTTGATTTACCTCCAACAGTGAAGCGTAATGTACGAAAGATTGAGAAAATTCGTGTTAGAATTATTAATCTTACTTTTTCGGTCATATTTAATAATATATGTCTACAGGAAAGACTGCTACCAAAATATACTAATATATATATATATATATATATATATATATATATATATATATATATATATATATATATACATATATATATATATATATACATATATATATATATACATATATATATATATATATGTATATATATATATATATGTATATATTAATATACATATATATATATATATATATATATATATATATATATATATATATATATATATATATATATATATATATATATAAATAAGGTAAATAAGGTAAATAAGGTTTTAAGGTAAATCAAAAATCAATTCTCCAAAATTCATTTTTATTTCTAGTCTGACGCGACACGAGCGCGTTTCGTAAAACTTATTACATTTTCAAAGACTTTAGTTCACAAATACACAACTGAATAGAACTTACGCATCTCCGATTTTATATCTACATTTGAGTGAGGTGGAAGGGGTGATGTGGCATTAACACAAGACAGAACAAGATGTGGTATTAATAGCACATCTTGTTCTGTCTTGTGTTAATGCCACATCACCCTTTCCACCTCACTCAAATGTAGATATAAAATCGGAGATGCGTAAGTTCTATTCAGTTGTGTATTTGTGAACTAAAGTCTTTGAAAATGTAATAAGTTTTACGAAACGCGCTCGTGTCGCGTCAGACTAGAAATAAAAATGAATTTTGGAGAATTGATTTTTGATTTACCTCCAACAGTGAAACGAAATGTACGAAAGATTGAGAAAATTCGTGTTAGAATTATTAATCTTACTTTTTCGGTCATATTTAATAATATATGTCTACAGGAAAGACTGCTACCAAAATATACTAATATATATATATATATATATATATATATATATATATATATATATATATATATATATATATATATATATATATATATATATATATATGTCGTACCTAGTAGCCAGAACGCACTTCTCGGCCTAACATGCAAGGCCCGATTTGCCTAATAAGCCAAGTTTTCCTGAATTAATATATTTTCTTTATTTTTTTTCTTATGAAAATATAAAGCTACCCATTTCATTTTGTATGAGATCAATTTTTTTTTATTGGAGTTAAAATTAACGTAGATATATGACCGAACCTAACCAACCCTACCTAACCTAACCTAACCTATCTTTATAGGTTAGGGTAGGTTAGGTAGCCGAAAAAGTTAGGTTAGGTTAGGTTAGGTAGGTTAGGTAGTCGAAAAACAATTAATTCATGAAAACTTGGCTTATTAGGCAAATTCGGCCTTACATAGTAGGCTGAGAAGTGCGTTCTGGCTACTAGGTACGACATATATATATATATATATATATATATATATATATATATATATATATATATGTGTGTATATCACGAAAATAAACACGTGATTAATATATATATATATATGTATATATATATATATATATGTATATATATATATATATGTATATATATATATATATATGTATATATATATATATATATATATATATATATATATATATATATATATATCTATATATATATATATATATATATATATATATATATATATATATATATATATATATATATATATATATATATATATATATATATATATATATATGTCGTACCTAATAGCCAGAACGCACTTCTCAGCCTACTATGCAAGGCCCGATTTGCCTAATAAGCCAAGTTTTCCTGAATTAATATATTTTCTTTAATTTTTTTCTTATGAAATGATAAAGCTACCCATTTCATTATATATGACGTCAATTTTTTTTTATTGGAGTTAAAATTAACGTAGATATATGACCGAACCTAACCAACCCTACCTAACCTAACCTAACATATCTTTTTAGGTTAGGTTAGGTTTGGTAGCCGAAAAAGTTAGGTTAGGTTAGGTTAGGTAGGTTAGGTAGTCGAAAAACAATTATTTCATGAAAACTTGGCTTATTAGGCAAATCGGGCCATGAATAGTAGGCAGAGAAGTGCGTTCTGGCTACTAGGTACGACATATATATATATATATATATATATATATATATCGTGTCGTCGTGTTCCTGGGGCAGCAAAACCCCGCCTAGTTACACCATAGTCGCTTGTACTTGCTTCGTCAGCACTGCTTGTGTCTGAGCCTATATCACTGAACCCAGAAACTGACTCATTATATGTATTATCACCAAGTAACCTCACGTCAGGTGACACAGATGGTGATGGTAACTCTAGTGGTGTTGACCCACGGTGGTGTGGGAGGCTGGGCGAGGCACGTATACTGTACACACTCTCGACATCGTTCACCTCATTATCCCCATCACTTTTGTCAGACCCTTGTGTTAGGTCTTTTTCTGGACTGTAGTCTAAATCGTCAACAATCGGTCCATCATCATACAATATGTCCCGTATGTCCTCCTCTGAGAGCCGTTTTGCAGCACCGTGGCTGAACGTGGAGCAGGAGCTTGTAGACGATGCATCAGGCATGGTTGCTTCCTTGAAACTAAGGGTCCCCTACGGCCCTAACGTATGCTGGGAATTCTTTTTCTAGATGGCAGACGATCACTGGAGGCCTCAGGCATTCATTTCGTACCTGAGTCACCGCATGCCAGTTTTGAATCCTATGCTATAAATGCAAGCGTCCACAGCAGGCACTCACTTCCCCAGGCACTTTGCGCACCCCTGATCTAGTGCCTACAGGTGCTCTGCGCAGTGCAATGGTTAAAAAAATATAATGAAAAAAAATACTGGCTTATGTTTATCTTATCTTTTGTACTGTATGCCTGAGTCTAATACATCCATTTTAAGTCCAATACAGTCATACTGCCTTTTCTGCATTTTTTTCCTGATCTGGGAAACCTTGTCATCTAGAATATGCTCATGTCGTCGTTTCACAGTAAGGTAATGCAAGTAATTTGGAAAAGTCAGTGAAATCTCAATCAGAAATGAACCTAAATTAAGACATACTGCACAATTTAATGAATGATTCCAAATAAATATGACTAAAATTACATACAAATATGACATCATAATGATCCATGGTTTACATTTATAAACTTATAACATGTTTAGCAATGATGTTAGGTTGTAAGATATGTTTAGCAATGATGTTAGTCTATCTAGGGCTTGGCCATCAGATTTGCAATGTCTTGCTAGCAAATACTTGAATAACTTACTAGCTTACTAGTGTTGAAATGATGAATTAAATGAGAGTTTATATAATCCAGATTCTAGTAATAATGTTAATATTCGTATAACTACTTTACAAATAGGTTATATAACTGTCTTCAAAAACACAGAAATTCAATTTGCATAACGAGTAGTGAGGAGCATAACTTTTTCAAAATTAATATCAAAATCTTGCATCTACAGACTTAAGTTTATTTTATGAACAAACTTATTTAAATTTGTACCATAAATTTTGCTTAGTCATTAATATAATTTTGATATACCAATTAAATCTAAATCAATTTCTTTGGTTGTCGACAATAAAATCTTTAGACATATAAAAGTAACAAATAGTGGAAAGTAAAAATAAGAAATTTTAAACTTTTAATTCTAAGGTATATCAAGTAGGATTAAAAACAGGAGATGTATTTTCACCTACATGGTTATGAACAAATGGAACCGTCACCTGCTGAAGCCACAAATGCCAAAACTCTGTTAAAACTCGGTTTTAAAAGCCGCCTGGAAAATATGAAGGCAAATGAGGGTCCCTTCAACAAGCCGCCAGCATCCTACCCTCTCTTATCTTGAGATGATTTCAGGGCTTTTTAGTGTCCCCGCGGCCCGGTCCTCGGCCAGGCCTCCACCCCCAGGAAGCAGCCCATGACAGCTGACTAACACCCAGGTATCTATTTTACTGCTAGGTAACAGGGACATAGGGTGAAAGAAACTCTGGCCATTGTTTCTCACCGGCGCCCGGGATCGAATCCGGGACCACAGGATCACAAGTCCAGCGTGCTGTCCGCTCGGCCGACCGGCTCCCCTAGTTAACACCACTAGTGTATCTTGTACTACCCACTTCCCCAATATTAATACTTAATGCATATATCTTCACCAGTTTAATCACTTGAGTAAATTTATATTGTAGTTAAATGTTGATATATAACTTTGCTACAATGGACCTTTTCATCTTATGTGATATGTTAGATTAAGGACTTGCCTGAAACACTATGCATGGTAATGGCTTTGCAAGAATGTAAAAATACCAATCATATGTAATCTTACTAACTCATTGTTCCTTCTTAGGAATAATAATAATTATTATTATTATTAATATTATTATGTTAGTGGCCCTCAGGTAAATCAGGTATAAAGCATGGATCCTCCTACCCACTGAATTCATAAATGCCAAAACTCCGTTGAATTTGTAAATCCAGCTCGAAAATATCATTATGACAAACGGCGAGCCTTTAACAAGCTACCGGCTTCCTGTCCTCGTCGAGGCCACTAGAGAGTTAGTGGCTGTCGGGAAATTCTGGTAAATATAGTGTCAGCATATCGCATCTCGGCCCTCCAAGCGCCGAGCCCTACACTGATAAATTATGTAATGAACTAAAATCTGAGAGTAAGGCTTTAATTTTTATATGCCACCAGGACGACAGCGATATAATAGTTATTATGAATCCATCATAGGAAATACAACTTATCAGAGAGCAAAGTTAATACATGCTTTTAATGAGGGTTTCTTGACGTCCGTTTACATGGAGCCAAGGAGTGTCCCCTCAATATCTATTAGAATTAAGTAGGTGAGGATAAAATGTGTTATGATCTCAGGTAGCCTGGTGGAACGAATCTATCAGATGAGAGTTATTCTGCACACCTGACCAGAAATTAAGTCGTCAGAGGAAGGAAATTTATTGAGGTAAACGTCAGTGAGTGACTTAAAAGAGTACAAGCAGAGGATGAGCATCTTGTAAATGTTAGTGGGAATAGAATGTCGACATTTTGTACTGTGACGCAATGCTGGCGGACATTGTAACCCGTCCCATGAGTTGCGACAGTCGCCAGGAATGGATGTGTGTCACTGTGTCCTGGGAAGATAGAAGAATACGGTTTTGGATAAAGTGTTTGAGTGAAGGCTACAGTGTACAACTGGCGAGAATGCTGCTGAGGACTCGACGTACATCATTTCTCAGTGATTATGGGAATATTAGAGAGAGCCCAATGCCTAATTGGTGGTCGTGACTGTGTGGGACTCTAATGTGTTATATCCTTGAGTGGAGGAGAATAAGCAGGTATTTCTGTGTGAGGCCTGCTAGGTGACTTTGTGTGCTCAAGTCAGGAGTAGAAAAGCATTGAGCTGCAGCTCTGAAGTGATTTTGTTGGACGTCCGAGAGTGATGCCACCTTGGAGCGCCCCCCGTCCCAAATTCTTCAGTAAGCTCATATAATTAGTTGGTGTAATATTTGCCAGTGCTTGGTCGTGTGCCCAAGCGATCATAGATAACATATATGAATGTAGGGTAGATATTTTATTGAGACAGTGTGGTGATATAAGGAGTTAGAGATGAGAGGACATGCTGGAGGCAGGAGCAGTACATGTTGCCTCCCCCGTGTTCAGTGAGTGACTGAGGGGCGGAGGGTACCTAGTGTCGAGTCGGTTCTTGATTTCAGTGAAGACCCGCCCGGATGGGATAAGACCCATCTCAGTGAGACCAGTGCGGAGTGTGATGTCGGATGGTGATATTAATGTGAACATATGTTATTATTTCTGTGTTGTTAGGAAAACATGTTATTATGTCTGTGTTGTTAGGAAAACATGTTATTATGTCTGTGTTGTTAGGAAAACATGTTATTATGGATTGATAATGGAATTGCAGGTTTGTATGGGAGAAGATATTGGAGGAACAGCGAGTCTGAAGAAGAAGATTATATGCTGAACTCCAAGTGGGAGCTGAACTCCAAGTGTGGAGCAGGACTTCAAAGGAGGAGTGGAATTCCATTGATATTGTGGAACTTCCAGTGTAGGGGAGCTACACGTTTCTTCTGTGAAGCCGTTTGGAGGAGCTTTACTGTCATTCGAATGAGACTTCATGTGCAGCAGATTGGAAGAACTGCACGAGTACCTACCTGAGTTGGAGGACCCAGATAGATGTTCTTAGCAGTGGGCATCGAGAAATAGAACAGAATTATATAGACACATTAATGTATGAAAGAATGTTTGATCGCATATCGGCATGAAAGGAGCAGTGTAAGGTGAGAGATTGATTTCTTTTTATTGTTGGAGAAATATTTATATAGTTGTACTAGTTATTACAGTTCCAAGCAGTGAGGGGGCAGCAGGTTGTGAGCTGAAGATTGAACAACAGCCTAATATGGTTTATGTGATGGACGTCTGAGGTGACATTGAAGTGTTATGGGTTTGTAGCAGCACAGGGTGCTGCACTGTATTATAACTTTTACATATTTCCTGGGTCTATGTCTTTATGTAATAAATGTTTGTTAACAGCTACTTTTTGCTCTTGTCCTGGCGAGGCTTCCTGGGTAGGGAAAGAGAGAGTGAGAGAGAGAGAGATGGTTACAAATTGGGTGACAGTGGTAAGTAACATAGAAAGAATTTAGGAGATCATCCAACAATATGGAGTATGTGGGGGAGTCACGGCGGCTCGAGTGGGTGTGTATGCATGCCACGTAGGCCAGTTTGGAGTCTCATTCCTGAATAAAGGTAATGCTGAACCCCTCTTCGAGAACAAGACTATTACAGGGTGATCTTCCAACTAATTGCAAGCACTCCGCTGTCCATTGCTGGTCGACTGACGGCAGCTGGAGTGTGGTTCCCGTGGTCGGCCGTATTTTTATAAGGGAGTAGTTTGGTTCTCTGTTCATCGGTAAGCAAGTATCAGTTTGGTTCAATAACCAATTTCATAAATCCCCAAACCCCCCTGATTGATTTGGGGGCTAGTCTCGGAGTGAATTGGCACACCCATACCATGACTGGGATAGAGAATTGACACACCCATACCCTGTCCAGTAGCCGAGTTGACACACCTGTGTCCCAAGTCCGAGTGACGAGCTGTTAGTAGCATGCATATTTGCAAGTAGATTATTTCTCTCTCTTGGGAAGATTTGCAGGACATGATGGAGAAGGTACTATTATTTGTAGATCAGGCATGCCTGAAGATTTAGAAGGGTGCACAAAAAAGCAGCTAAGGCAAATCGTGGAGAAATGTGGTGTCAAGGTGAAGTCATCCAAAGTGGTAGGGATGAAGGAGGAGATCCTTAGGCAGTTGAGATCCAGGAAGGAAGTGGTAGAGCAAGGAGCCAAGGAAGGAACTGAAGGAGAAAAGAAATAGGATGGACAAGATAAAGTGAGATCCCTGATATCAAATACGAGTAGCCGCAGTAGTAGAAGTAGACGGGACAGAAGCTTGCAAAGGTTCCAGCTAGAGCTCCAAATGAAACATGAGCGTGAAGAGAGGCAGTTCCAACTAGAGAAGTTGAAGTTAGAACTGCAAATGAAAAATGAAGCAGAAAAAGATAAAAATAAACTAGAAATAGGAAAAGAAAAAGAAAAGCGAGACAAATGGAGATAGAAGCAAATAGAGCTTTGGTGGAGCATGGGATTGAGCTTCGGTTGCCAGAGAACCCCACACACGAGGAAAGAAACTGACGTGGAGATAGCAGGGCTGTTTGGTGAAGGTCCAGCCCATGAAGACGATAGCATGACGAGGTCAGAGGTGAAGATGACCCTTCCGGAGAAATGGAGTGTGACCGGAGTGGACCTGGTTGAAGCCCAAAATGCTGAATTCAAGAACCAGTTAGTAGAGATAACCGTGTTAAACAGAGGTTTAAAAGAATGTAGAGAGACTGAGGACGAGAGTAGAATGACAAGTTGTCTACAGAAACAGAAGTGTAGGGGTGATGAAGTTGAAAGGGATGAGATGTCAGAAGTTGTCACATTTCACGGGAAGCGTGATGAAGAGATGGTGAAGAGGGGTGATAGCCGAGAAGAGGAAGTGAGAACAGATAGCATGTGCGGAGAGAGGCTTAGTAGCACTCTAGAAGAGGTAGAGTGACAAGTATGGTTGAATACAGCTGAGTGTAATACGGTACTTGAGGAAACCTTGAGGGGACCGAGGAAGAGTTGAATGTGAAGAATTAGAGTAGAGCGGAACGGGAGGATAGGAAAATAATATTGCAAGAATGGAAGAGGAGAAGAATGTCAAAGGTTCGATGGAAGTCGAAGAGGAGGAAATTACAAATAAATGTGGAGATGAAAGAAGGGATCGTGGACGATGATGACAGACTGAAGTACGATGGCGACAGACTGAAGCAAAAGGACGACGAATCGAAGTATGAGGATGACAGAGGAGGTACAGACAATAGGTGTCTAACTCTTGATGTGTAGGATGCAAGAAGAAACGGAGAAGGTAAAAATAATAAGCTAGAGATGGCAGATGGAGCGAAGATGTCCAACACGGACAGCCTAGCTAAGGTGGAGGAGATGTTGGGTCATTTAGAGGATGGCCAGCGCAATGAACTGGTTGAAATTTTGTGAGGAAATGGATCACTTCTATGGATGTCCCACAAAGATATCGTGGAACAGTGCACGAGGTTAATGTAGGGATGCTGCTCCCATCAAACAGCATCCTTACTGGGTCACTCCTGATAAAGCAGAAACTATGAGGAAAGAAGTAAAGTATTGAATGGATAATGACCTGGCAGAGATAAGCGAGAATGAATGGAGTTCCCCTTGCCTCCTCGTTAATAAAATAATAATACTAAATTTTTATTCAGGTAAGGTACACATATACAAGGTAAGATACAAAAGTTGATGGTTTTATAGATAAAGCTAGTACATACAATGCCTAAAACCACTATTACGCAAAGCGTTTCGGGCAGGAAGAAAAAGAGTCGATCTTCTTAAGAAGAGCGACGGTACATATCGATTTTGTACAGACTATAGGAAGGTGAAAATGATTACGGTTGCTGACTCACACCCAATATTGCACATTGATGATTGTATAGATCGGAGTGGGATTGCACTGTACGTGTCGAAGATAGACCTGTTGAAGGGTTACTACCTGATCCCCTTATCAGAGGAAGCGAAGAGAATCTCAGCATTAGTGACACATGATGGGTTGTACCAGTATAAAGTATTCCCTTATATATATATATATATATATATATATATATATATATATATATATATATATATATATATATATATATATATATATATATATATATATTAGTATATTTTGGTAGCAGTCTTTCCTGTAGACATATATTATTAAATATGACCGAAAAAGTAAGATTAAAAATTCTAACACGAATTTTCTCAATCTTTCGTACATTACGCTTCACTGTTGGAGGTAAATCAAAAATCACTTCTCCAAAATTCATTTTTATTTCTAGTCTGACGCGACACGGGCGCGTTTCGTAAAACTTATTACATTTTCAAAGACTTCACAAATAAACAACTGATTAGAACTTACGTATCTCTGATTTTATATCTACATTTGAGTGAGGTGGGAGGGGTGATGTGGCATTAACACAAGACAGAACAAGAGGGGATATTAATAGGGTATTAAAAGTATCAACACAAGACAGAACAGAAACAATGGGTATTGAATAGAAGTGTTTGTAGAAAGCCTATTGGTCCATATTTCTTGATGCTTCTATATTGGAGCGGAGTCTTGAGGTGGGTAGAATATAGTTGTGCAATAATTGGCTGTTGATTGCTGGTGTTGACTTCTTGATGTGTAGTGCCTCGCAAACGTCAAGCCGCCTGCTATCGCTGTATCTATCGATGATTTCTGTGTTGTTTACTAGGATTTCTCTGGCGATGGTTTGGTTATGGGAAGAGATTATATGTTCCTTAATGGAGCCCTGTTGCTTATGCATCGTTAAACGCCTAGAAAGAGATGTTGTTGTCTTGCCTATATACTGGGTTTTTTGGAGCTTACAGTCCCCAAGTGGGCATTTGAAGGCATAGACGACGTTAGTCTCTTTTAAAGCGTTCTGTTTTGTGTCTGGAGAGTTTCTCATGAGTAGGCTGGCCGTTTTTCTGGTTTTATAGTAAATCGTCAGTTGTATCCTCTGATTTTTGTCTGTAGGGATAACGTTTCTATTAACAATATCTTTCAGGACCCTTTCCTCCGTTTTATGAGCTGTGGAAAAGAAGTTCCTGTAAAATAGTCTAATAGGGGGTATAGGTGTTGTGTTAGTTGTCTCTTCAGAGGTTGCATGGCTTTTCACTTTCCTTCTTATGATGTCTTCGATGAAACCATTGGAGAAGCCGTTATTGACTAGGACCTGCCTTACCCTACAGAGTTCTTCGTCGACTTGCTTCCATTCTGAGCTGTGGCTGAGAGCACGGTCGACGTATGCGTTAACAACACTCCTCTTGTACCTGTCAGGGCAGTCGCTGTTGGCATTTAGGCACATTCCTATGTTTGTTTCCTTAGTGTAGACTGCAGTGTGGAAACCTCCGCCCTTTTCCATGACTGTTACATCTAGAAAAGGCAGCTTCCCATCCTTTTCCGTCTCGTAAGTGAAACGCAGCACGGAACTCTGCTCAAATGCCTCCTTCAGCTCCTGCAGATGTCTGACATCAGGTACTTGTGTAAAAATGTCGTCAACATACCTGCAGTATATGGCCGGTTTCAAGTTCATGTCGACTAAGACTTTTTGCTCGATGGTACCCATGTAGAAGTTTGCAAACAGGACACCTAGGGGAGAACCCATGGCGACCCAATCTACTTGCTTATACATGTGTCCATCCGGGCTGAAGAAGGGTGCCTCTTTAGTACAAGCTTGGAGTAGTTTCCTTAAAATGTTTTCTGGTATGTCAAGAGGAGTACAGGCCGGATCACGATACACTCTGTCGGCTATCATCCCGATTGTACTTGGCTTATTAGGCAAATCGGGCCTTGCATAGTAGGCTGAAAAGTGCGTTCTGGCTACTAGGTACGATATATATATATATATATATATATATATATATATATATATATATATATATATATATATAATGTCAGACCACGGAGGAAAAATGAAACAGGAAATTTCCTTAAGTACTTTCGTATATTAAATACATCTTCAGAAGGTCATTTTACAGATCGAGTGATGGGTATAAATAGGCAGGAAGGAGTGGTGAAGTAAGGTGAGGTACAATACTTGGACAACGCAGACGGCCCATTGGCCCATCAGATTGTATATTGTATAATTTATTGTATATATTTACTTCTTTATGTTATAATTACCTATATATTATGCTTGTATGTCTGCTGTATCAGATGGGCCATTGTGCTACATCGGATGTGCCAATTGGGTGCATCTGATGGGCCAATGGGCCGTCTGCGTTGTCCAAGTATTGTACCTCACCTTACTTCACCACTCCTTCCTGCCTATTTATACCCATCACTCGATCTGTAAAATGACCTTCTGAAGATGTATTTAATATACGAAAGTACTTAAGGAAATTTCCTGTTTCATTTTTCCTCCGTGGTCTGACATTATATATATATATATATATATATATATATATATATATATATATATCGTACCTAGTAGCCAGAACGCACTTTTTGGCCTACTATGCAAGGCCTGATTTGCCTAATAATTTGTTACGGCCCTCTCGGGACGCAACGGGGTTCTTACTCTGATGTAGTTAGAGGAAGATATATATCCGGCCCCAAGCCAGTAGAGGCTATCAAGGGATGCGATCCGTGACGCAAGTTACTAAAAGGGAGTAGGGAAAGAAAGGTAAGAACTTAATATAATATAATATTCACCTACACCAATTAAATATATAAAAGTAAAACGTGCACAAGGGGAGGGTATTAACACTATACAAGGGGATCGTGCACAATCTAGTCTTCTGCTGAAGACTATGGATCCTCGAAGCTAGGTGCTGAGTCCGCGGTGCTTTCTTCGTGGCCTCAAGACGTGTCTTCTGGAACGCCGAGCCTACCCTGGCCACAGGTCAGCCAAAACACTGGTCCACTGGGGGCACCGTCGTGGAGGCCGTCAACCACACGTCCAGCAGGTCGGCTGGCAGGTACTGAGCCACCAAGGCTGGTACGGCCACTCCACAAACGATAAAAGGGGTACGCCCTAGACAGGAGTCTCGTGTGATATCACCAATCACCCTCCTGTCCTCAATACCCCAGTGGATTATCGTCTCCAACCGTCGGTCCCGGGTAAATCCTTCCACTGCCACTCCACTGGTAGGCTTAACACACCACAGTGTTCTTCCGGGGGGACGACGTCACAACAGCTGCAGCAAACTTCACAGTATGGAGACTGGCTGCCTCGGGTAGACTGACTCCACCTTCAACACAGTGGTCCCAGGTCGGCTCTGTAAGCAGACACGTCATTAATAACCGGGACACTAATACACCACACTCACAGGCTCAGATACAAACGCCCGACATATCCACTCCCTAGATGGCGCTGTCGTCGGAGCACCACCTCACCAGAGGTCAGGAGCGGCGGTGTTGAGCGCTGAACCAGACTGGAAACTGGTCCTCGAGGCCAGTACACGCTGTCCTCACTAGGTGTCGTCGTTCGTTTGGCGGGGGTTTCGGGAGCTGACCCACAGATGGCGTGTTTGTCACTGCTCCAGGCTCGGACGTTGAATCCGGGTTCGTAACACCTCCCCACCAAAAAGAATTTGGTTTGGGGTTCTATAAAAAGAAACACAAACCAAATTAGTACGACGACACAACTCCAAATGGACACACATGCTTTATAATCTGGGATGTCGAGGCTGTCACGTCTACAGAACTGTCCTAATTGCCATTTCCGGCACAACGGGAGCTTGCAGATAGAAGGCAATGATCTGCCTGACGTAATCTTCCACGTCTCCCACATCTCCACTGCGATGTCAAGCAGGGGCATCATTTCACACCTCTCTAGTAAGGATCCGTGTAGACACGATCTGGGGTGACTCGACACTTCTCTGCGTCGAGGCACCGATGACGGCTGATCACAGACGGCATTTCTGGTACCGGTCCGATGGTCCTTCAGGGAGACAGGAACCTGGAATACAGGGGTCTGATAATTCAGAGTGATAGCGACAATGGGCAAGTCAGTACTTACTATACACTCCTCTACTAGGTCCACACCTAGTTCCAACAGGGCTGCTTGCTCACCGAAGATGGCATTCGCTCTGCCCCCGTCAGGTCGACCAACGTTCCGTATAACGCTGTGTTGAGGCTCAGCAGTCACGCGGGGGGTGTCAACCTGTCGGAAACAGTCACTCACATTATCACATATCGTACCTCCTGTATCATCTATTACCTCCCAGGTCCCTTCTTCAACTGCAACACTTGCAGTGCAAATCTCTAATCCCAGGGACCACTTCTCGATGTTCACGGGAGCCATCATCCTTCGGGTCGTCCACTGATCCTTACTGAGAACACAGAGAGCACATAGGAGAACAAAACAAAATACTGCTAAGAAACATGGGGTCAATTGAGGGATATGCTTCCCGAGCCAGTCATGTCCATAGCCGGCAACATCCACTAGCCTGGCTTGGACTGAAGAGGGCACTAGACCTTTTGAACACACCTCACATACCTCTGAAGTCTGGGGAATCTCTGGCTGGTTCAATACACGCTGTACCTTGCCATACCGCAAGTACACATCCGCCTTCGCTCCAGACTCGTTGGTATCTGTGGGTGCCTGCACACAAGGCCTCTCTTCGTGCTCAGGTACCTCTGCCTTCTTAACTTCATGTTCCTTGTCGAGAGAATCAGGAGACACTGCTAGAACGCTCTCAATCTGTAGGCGAGAGGACAAATTAAACATAGTTACATCCGGGTCTGTCTTTACCTGGACATTACCATTGCCTGTAGACACCTCCGACCTTGCTGTTCTGGTAGACTCGTCCACAATCTTGGGAAGATTGATGCTCCAATCGGTCACCAAGTCGTTGGCTAGTACCACGTCAATCCCAGCCACAGGGAGGGTATCGACTACTGCCAACTCACATGTGCCGCTGAAATAAGGCGAATCAAGATGTACTGGCACTAAGGGGGCGATGTACTGCGTCCTAGGAAACCCAACCAGGATCACCTCTGGTCTCCCAGCCACACTTACTCCCTCGGGTAACGAGCTCTTCACGATCAGGGACTGGGCTGCTCCACTATCTCTGAGCACTACAATTGATCTACCAGTATGATCACTCGTTACATACCCGGTTGAAGTGTGAGGGGCCAACAAACTTGGTCCTTCCTGCGTCGTCGTAGACTGGTTTCCTACTGGTGATGTAACACAGCTCACCAACATCACCTCCCTTCGTGCGCTGCCACCTCTTCTACCTCGGCACCTAGCAGCTATGTGCCCTTTCTGCCCACAAGTCCAGCACACCATATTCCTCCTTGGACTACGGTGTTTCGGACTACTGGGACTTGTTCTTCGGGGGCTACTTGGGGGCGTCTTCTTAGCGCTTCGTGTGACGGGTCTTTCTTCTTCTTCGTCGTGAGGTCTGTCAAACCGGCGCTGGTAATTCCTCGGGACGTACTTAGCAGACGGCCTATGAGTCAGGATATACTCTTCAGCCATGGTGGCTGCTGCACTCAAGGTCTCTACCTGCTGTTCCTCTAAGTACGTCTTGAGGTCTCCAGATAAACAATCCTTGAAGTCCTCGAGCAGAATCAGCTGCTCGAGGTCTTCCTTGGTCTCCACCTTCCGAGATGCACACCATTCTTGAAAAAGTCGCTCCTTGATGGTGGCGAATTCGGTGAAAGTGTGCTCTGAGGTCTTCTTCAGGTTTCGGAACTTTTGCCTATATGCCTCAGGTACCAATTGGTACGCCATGAGCACCACTTTCTTCACCATATCGTAATCGCCGGAGTCGTCAAGGGATAACGTAGAGTAGGCAATTTGGGCCTTCCCAGTCAAGACTGACTGTATCATGATGGCCCAATTCTCCCTTGGCCACTCCAAAGAGGCAGCGACTTTCTCGAAGGCTGCAAAGAACTTCGAGACTTCCCTCTCATTGAATTTGGGGACCATCTTGATATTTCTTACCGGATCGAAACCGCTTACTCCAGTTTGTCTCTGTCCAGCGCCTAGTCGTAAAACTTCTAGTTCATGTTGTCTCTGTCTTTCTTTTTCTTCTCTTTCTCGTTCTTCTCTCTCTCTTTCTCTTTCTTCTCTCTCTCTTTCTCGTTCTTCTCTCTCTCTTTCTCGTTCTAATTCTAAACGCCTCATCGCCAATTCTTTATCTTGTCTTTCTCTTTCCATTTCTAATTTCTTCCACTCTATTTCTCGATTAATTTCCAAGGCGCGCATTTTGACAGTTAGCAAGCTTATATTCAGCTCACCTGCATCACTGTCAACGTCGCTGCCCTTATCTTTTTCCGTGGAAGCTATCTCCTCACCTTCCCTTGTACTAGGAGTCTCGCCTTCCTGTCTCTCTTCTGCCTTCAGGTGCCGGTGAACCTTGGACAAGATCTCCACACGGGAATCACTGGCACGGATCTTGATCTCCAGGTAGGCGCTCACTAGTACAAGCTCTGGTTTGCTCAGATACTTTAATCTGGCAATACAGTCCACTCTGTTCAGAAAAGCCTGAACATCGTCCAGATCATCGATGGTAGCTTTGTCTGCCATTGTCACAGATGGAACACTTTGCACTTAACACACTGCTTACACGTTTGCACTTAACACACCGAGCACTGTTCTACGCCAATATTGCACCAAACACTGCACTTGCCAATATTGCACGTAATCACTCCGGGCACCGCACTACCCAATATTGCACTGAGTCCAAGCGAACACTTCGCTCTACAATATTGCACTGAATCACTGAGCACCGCACTAGTCAATATTGCACTTAATCGCTTAATCACAGCGAGCACCGCACTGCACAATATCGCACTTAATCGCTTAATCACAGCGAGCACCGCACTGCACAATATCGCACTTAGTCACTCTGAGCACCGCACAGGACGTATAACGTCACAATCGTCACACACAGGGGGAATTATATACAGGGATTACGCCACTTCACCACCCCTGTCAAACATACTTAACAAGGGGACGGATCCCGCTGGGGATGCCAATTATGTTACGGCCCTCTCGGGACGCAACGGGGTTCTTACTCTGATGTAGTTAGAGGAAGATATATATCCGGCCCCAAGCCAGTAGAGGCTATCAAGGGATGCGATCCGTGACGCAAGTTACTAAAAGGGAGTAGGGAAAGAAAGGTAAGAACTTAATATAATATAATATTCACCTACACCAATTAAATATATAAAAGTAAAACGTGCACAAGGGGAGGGTATTAACACTATACAAGGGGATCGTGCACAATCTAGTCTTCTGCTGAAGACTATGGATCCTCGAAGCTAGGTGCTGAGTCCGCGGTGCTTTCTTCGTGGCCTCAAGACGTGTCTTCTGGAACGCCGAGCCTACCCTGGCCACAGGTCAGCCAAAACACAGGTCCACTGGGGGCACCGTCGTGGAGGCCGTCAACCACACGTCCAGCAGGTCGGCTGGCAGGTACTGAGCCACCAAGGCTGGTACGGCCACTCCACAAACGATAAAAGGGGTACGCCCTAGACAGGAGTCTCGTGTGATATCACCAATCACCCTCCTGTCCTCAATACCCCAGTGGATTATCGTCTCCAACCGTCGGTCCCGGGTAAATCCTTCCACTGCCACTCCACTGGTAGGCTTAACACACCACAGTGTTCTTCCGGGGGGACGACGTCACAACAGCTGCAGCAAACTTCACAGTATGGAGACTGGCTGCCTCGGGTAGACTGACTCCACCTTCAACACAGTGGTCCCAGGTCGGCTCTGTAAGCAGACACGTCATTAATAACCGGGACACTAATACACCACACTCACAGGCTCAGATACAAACGCCCGACATATCCACTCCCTAGATGGCGCTGTCGTCGGAGCACCACCTCACCAGAGGTCAGGAGCGGCGGTGTTGAGCGCTGAACCAGACTGGAAACTGGTCCTCGAGGCCAGTACACGCTGTCCTCACTAGGTGTCGTCGTTCGTTTGGCGGGGGTTTCGGGAGCTGACCCACAGATGGCGTGTTTGTCACTGCTCCAGGCTCGGACGTTGAATCCGGGTTCGTAACAGCCAAGTTTTCCTGAATTAATATATTTTCTCTAATTTTTTTCTTATGAAATGATAAAGCTACCAATTTCATTATGTATAAGGTCAATTTTTTTTAATTGGAGTTAAAATTAACGTAGATATATGACCGAACCTAACCAACCCTACCTAACCTAACCTAACCTATCTTTATAGGTTAGGTTAGGTTAGGTAGCCGAAAAAGTTAGGTTAGGTTGGGTTAGGTAGGTTAGGTTGTCGAAAAACAATTAATTCATGAAAACTTGGCTTATTAGGCAAATCGGGCCTTGCATAGTAGGCTGAGAAGTGCGTTCTGGCTACTAGGTACGACATATATATATATATATATATATATATATATATATATATATATATATATATATATATATATATATATATATATATATATATATATATATAGGCTCGATTTGCCTAATAAGCCAAGTTTTCCTGAATTTATACATTTTTCTCAATTTTTTCTTATGAAATGATAAATCTGTCCATATCATTATTTATAAGTTAATTTGTTGAAATTTGAACTAAAACTAACATATATATATATCCGAACCTAACCAACCTTACCTAACCTAACCTAACCTATCTAAACCTAACCTAAACTAACACAACTAAGTCGATAATTTATGTTCCTATTATAATATAATAATAATAATTAAAATAAACTAATTGGAAACAATTTATTGAAAATAAAGAAATCACTCGGCCTATTAGACAAATCTGGCCTTGCATAGTAGTCCAAGAAGTGCATTCTGGCTACTAGGTACGACATTATATATATATATATATATATATATATATATATATATATATATATATATATATATATATATATATATATATATATATTTATATATATATATATATATATATATATATATATATATATATATATATATATATATATATATATATATATATATATATATATATATATATACATATATATATATATATTTATATATGTCGTACCTAATAGCCAGAACGCACTTCTCAGCCTACTATGCAAGGCCCGATTTGCCTAATAAGCCAAGTTTTCATGAATTAATTGTTTTTCGACTACCTAACCTACCTAACCTAACCTAACCTAACGTTTTTGGCTACCTAACCTAACCTAACCTATAAAGATAGGTTAGGTTAGGTTAGGTAGGGTTGGTTAGGTTCGGTCATATATCTACGTTAATTTTAACTCCAATAAAAAAAACTGACCTCATACATAATGAAATGGTTAGCTTTATCATTTCATAAGAAAAAAAATAGAGAAAATATATTAATTCAGGAAAACTTGGCTTATTAGGCAAATCGGGCATTGCATAGTAGGCTGATAAGTGCGTTCTGGCTACTAGGTACGACATATATATATATTTGCCTTAAGCAGAGACATATGTCTTCCCATATTAACAGGGACTTGATGAAATTAACGTCTAAATGACCCCTCACTTGCTCTGGTGCTCTTGGGAGGTGTTGATCTTTGGGGTATTTAAATACTCCGAAATTACCATCTCTTTTAAGGGTCTGAGCGGTGGTGCAGAGGGTTAAGGCGTACCTGTTATGCCAGTTGCTGGAAGGCTTCTGTGCTGGCTAGGGTTCGAGTCTCCTGGTGGGAAAGTGTTCTAAAGTTGTATACTTAACTCTCGTGTTTAGGAGAGTTGTGCCTTAAGCAGAGACACTGTGTCTTCCCATATTAACAGGGACTTGATGAAATTAACGTCTAAATGACCCCTCACTTGCTCTGGTGCTCTTGGGAGGTGTTGATCTTTGGGGTATTTAAATACTCCGAAATTACCATCTCTTTTAAGGGTCTGAGCGGTGGTGCAGAGGGTTAAGGCGTACCTGTTATGCCAGTTGCTGGAAGGCTTCTGTGCTGGCTAGGGTTCGAGTCTCCTGGTGGGAAAGTGTTCTAAAGTTGTATACTTAACTCTCGTGTTTAGGAGAGTTGTGCCTTAAGCAGAGACACTGTGTCTTCCCATATTAACAGGGACTTGATGAAATTAACGTCTAAATGACCCCTCACTTGCTCTGGTGCTCTTGGGAGGTGTTGATCTTTGGGGTATTTAAATACTCCGAAATTACCATCTCTTTTAAGGGTCTGAGCGGTGGTGCAGAGGGTTAAGGCGTACCTGTTATGCCAGTTGCTGGAAGGCTTCTGTGCTGGCTAGGGTTCGAGTCTCCTGGTGGGAAAGTGTTCTAAAGTTGTATACTTAACTCTCGTGTTTAGGAGAGTTGTGCCTTAAGCAGAGACACTGTGTCTTCCCATATTAACAGGGACTTGATGAAATTAACGTCTAAATGACCCCTCACTTGCTCTGGTGCTCTTGGGAGGTGTTGATCTTTGGGGTATTTAAATACTCCGAAATTACCATCTCTTTTAAGGGTCTGAGCGGTGGTGCAGAGGGTTAAGGCGTACCTGTTATGCCAGTTGCTGGAAGGCTTCTGTGCTGGCTAGGGTTCGAGTCTCCTGGTGGGAAAGTGTTCTAAAGTTATATATATATATATATATATTGTGACGGGAAAGCGTTCGAGTGTAGATGTTCGGCAGTCCTCCAATGGCAGGTGTCAATGCCCGGTCACACATAAAACAAAAAGATAGACTGCTTGCCTGTTGTCTGTGGTAAGTGAGAGGGAGGAACACGTAAAACACAAAGTATGAATAATGAAACTTTAATATATTTACTGTAAACATAAATGAAAATCAGGAACAAATCTCGGGGGAATGAAAAATACAATTTAAATAACAAAGATAAATGTAAAGACATTGTGAAACACAATAGCATAAAGGTGAAATGTTAAAATGGTGCTGAGAATATCGGCTATGGCTGAGACCTCCCTTCGTATACAAGCCAGTGAGCTTAGTATGCCAGAGAGAGATGTCAACTCTAAGAGCACAAAGAATATTCTGAAGTTGATAGCTGGTCAGGGTTCCGACGTCGATTCAGGTAGATGGCGCGGAGGTGCAGTGTGCAGGTGCGCGGTCAGCGAGTCACCAATCAGGAGCAGGCAAGCTAGAATGAGTAGTTTGCTGGTTTGTTGACAAGCCGGCGTGGAGGGTGTGTGGAGTAGGGGGGATCTTGGGTACGTTTTGCCTCCTGGTCAAAACGTTTTGTGCTACCGGTGGACGTATCTTCAATGTAGCATCTTGTACTTGTATATTTGACGTGACTTTAAGTAGGGAAGAGCAGGCTCAATCTCTCTTGAAAGAGATTATCGTCACAACTCTCCCCCGAAGCCTGCGGTTCCAGGTGAAGTTATGTCTTCAGGAGGTAGAGTGGTAGGTGGAGCAGCCTCTACCTCATAGACTCTGGAGAGGGCGTCGGCTATGATGTTGTCAGAACCCTTGATGTAGAAGATCTCCAGGTTGAAATTCTGCAGATATAAAGCCCATCATAGAAGCCGTTGGTTGTTGAATTGGGCTTGCTGCAGGAAGCGTAGGGGATTGTGGTCCGAGTAGATGGTGGTAGACCGAAAACCTTGCAGGTACGGTTCGAAGTGCTGCAAGTTCAGGACGATTGATAGCAGCTCCTTTTCGATCGTGCTGTAGTTCCTTTGGTGTGGCTTTAATTTATAGCTGAAGTAGCTAACAGGCAGAATCTCCTCGCCTCGTTGTTGCATCAAGACACCCCCGATGCCGGTACCACTGGCGTCGACATGGAGGATGAAAGACTTCATGATATCTGGCGAGGCGAGAATAGGATTAGAACAGAGCAGGAATTTAAGTTGTTCAAAAGCAACGGTTTGCGGAATGGTCCAATGATACCGTTGCTTGGGGCTGGTTAAGGTGATCAATGGTGTCGCCACCGTACTAGAGTTCCTCACAAACCTACGGTAGTAGGAGGCAAGACCAAGGAAGCGTAGGAGCTGCTTCCTGGTGGTAGGCTGTGGGTAATGCTGGATGGCAAGGGTATGTATGTTTAACGGAGCTATGCTGCCACTCCCTATCTCATGGCCAAGATAACGCACTTTACCTTTAGCAAAGGTGGACTTGCCCAAGATGATGGTGAGGCCGGCTGACAGGAGCTTGGCAAACAATCGTTGTAGCTGGAGCAGATGTTCGCTCCAGGTGTTGGTTGCCACAACGATATCATCCAAGTTGGCGTAGGTGTTATCCAAGCCCTGGATGACGCGGTTGACAGCTTGCTGAAAGGTGGCCGGGGTATTACATAGTCCAAAGGGGGTTGACGGGCACAACTGGGTCTTCCGCCGCCTATCTGGAGTCTCAAGAACGTAGTTGTGGTTGTTTCTGCACTCCTTGATGCGGTAAGGTCCTGAAAACTTGTTTTGCAATGGAGAACCTGTGATAGGAAAATATGTCAACACGAAGTCTCCTGGTTTAAATTTCCTTAGTTTGCTGCGTTAGTCAAAATGAGTCTTCATCCTCTCCTGAGCTTTCAATAGATTGTCATTAGCAAATTTACGTACTCTCTCTAGAATGTGTTTTAAGTTTTGAAGAAACTGTGGTACATTCTGAGGGTCACTGAAGGTGGCATTACGTAGAGAGTCTTTGAAAGCTTTGAGAGGAGTACGGCACTTACGTCCGTAGAGCATCTCATAAGGAGATACTCCTAGAGACTCATTGGGGAGACTTCTGAAAATGCACATAATGAGGTCAAGCTGTTTATCCCAGTCCTTCAAGGTTTCATTGCAAAATTTCTTTAGGAGTGCTTTAATAGTCTGATGACTACGTTCAAGAGAACCCTGTGAAGCAGGATGATAGGGGCTGGACAGTACCTGTGTGATGTTGAACTCTTCCAGTGTCTTCTTGAAGAGATCACTGGTGAAGTTGGTGCCACAGTCACTTTGAACCTCTCTTGGAAATCCATACTGGGTGAAGATCTTCAATAGTTGTTTCACCACAGTAGCAGCCGTAATGTTCTTTACTGGAACTGCTATGGGAAATCTGGTGGTAGGGCACAGGATAGTTAGTATATAGGCGTTGCCAGAACTGGTCCGGGGTAAAGGACCGACACAGTCTATGATGAGTCTATGGAAAGGTTCTGCAGGCACCTGGATAGGATTTAATGGAGCCCGGGGAATAGAGATGTTAGGTTTACCTGCCATCTGACATGTATGACACTGTTGCACGTAACTTTTGACGTCTTTAACCATACCTGGCCAGTAGTAGTCTTGTCTGATTCCGTGGTAGGTTTTGTTAAAACTGTAGTGAGAAAGAGCTCTGTGGGCCAGGTGTAGAATATCGGGCCGCAGGCTGGTGGGAACCACTAGTTGTTCGACATTTGCCCAATCGTCGTCCTCCTTCAGCTTACTGGGTCTGTACCTGCGGTAGAGCAACTGATTCTCTACGAAGAACCCAGGGATACTGTCAGGTTGAGCCTCAGCCTGGAAGAATAATGGTGTTAATGATAGATCTTCCCTCTGTAACTTACGGAACTCCAAACTAGTAAGATTCGGTGGTAGATTCTGAGGGTGTTGAGGGACAGCGGTTGCAGTAGAGTCAACTGGTTGCGGGCGTGCAGCTTGTGCACGGGTGGTCACCAAAACCGGAGGAGAAACTTCATCACTTTCTTGGACCTCTGCTGAAACATACTTAAAGATGGGATTGTCCACTACAGAGTTACACACCTGGGGTTTGTCCATGATGATCAGGTTGGTCGGTTGCAGATCTTCTGCCAAGTCGTTGCCCAGGAGAAGTTGCACTCCAGACATGGGAAAAGGCTTTTCCCTGAGAGCGACTTGGACTTCACCGGTCACAAAAGGACAATCCAGGTGGACTCTGGAGAGTGGATACGGAGTGGTAGCATTGAGGTCAGTGATAAGGACGGTTTCCCCGGTGTAGGTGATGTTAGGCACAGCTGGTTTCAATATTATTGACTGAAGAGCCGCTGTGTCCCTCAAGATCTTCAATTTGAAACGTCCCTCCGAATCTGTCCCGTTGGTAGAGACAGTTCCAGGATACAGGTGTTTGCTGAAGAGAGAAAGATCATTAACAGGAACACCAACATTCATCACAGGCTTACCGGACTTAGGAGGAGTCGGTTTGGGTTTAGGAGTTTCATTGCCTTTGTATTGGGCCTTGCCTCATCTATCTATGGTATGTCCATAGAGTTTGCAATACTTACAATACAATTGAGAGCTCGCTTGATCGGCACTCACTTTATCATAACTGTACCAAGACTTCTTACTGGAAGGTGGTTCTGGTGTAAGCCGGTGGATGAGGCTGTAGGTGTCAGCTGACTTCGCACATCTGATGTAGTCGGTTTCTTCTTTATCTGCTAAATATAAACGATAAACGGATGGAAGGGGGACCACGACTCAAGAATTCCTCAACTAGCATCAACGAGTTCTGAATATGTAGAGACATGTGCTGCTTCCAGCCATTTCATGAAATATCTTTTCTTGGTATTGGCAAATTCTAGAAAGGTGGTGGTACTTGCCTTTAGATAATCACGGAATTTTCATCTGTAGCTTTCGGTGGAGAGAAGGTAGGCGTCCAAAACTGCTTGCTTCAGGGTCTGGTCGTCATTCTTAGACGCTAAGGTACTGAGAGTAACCGCAGCTCTACCTGTGAGATGCACTCTGAAAAGGGTAGACCATTGATCGGCAGGCCAGCTAAGAACCAACGGAGTGCAGACCTACTTCAGCATCGTTGAGTCCTGGAGTGAGCTACACTTCGCTACTACCTTCTGGGGTAGTAGCAACCAGGAGCGATTATTAAGGTAGATAAATTTGCCCTCCCATTCCCCTTGTTAGGAAATGTGCATTAAATGTTAAGTGTATGAGACGAGAAATAATGTGAGAAAAAAGGCCCCGTTTTGTGAAGCCGAACTAGTTTATATATTCATTATTCATGTTGAGTCAGAGTGACATATTAACTAAGTGAAGTTTCAAGTGGCCCAATGTTCTAGAAACGGTTAGAAAGAAAAGATAGCCTCATGATTAATAATCTACAAAGACTGTTGGAGTGTTGCCATATCATTACTGACTTTCGCAGTGTTGCCATCGGTAAAATAAGTGAGATATTTTCAGACCATTTAATAATTAGTGAATACTTTTAAATATGGTGTTTACTTCCTCTCCTTCATTTCTCTGTGTTTGTCTAAGGTTTACTGAGCATCAATCATTATTGAATAAGTATCGGACTGGACGATTATATACAATTGCGACAAAAAAAGTTATCTGGCCTCAGGTGAATACAGGTCAGATTGGCGACCTTGAAATTGTAACCTTTGTGGAGGGCAAGCCTACCGAGTGAAGCCTAGTCTTCGTCTTTACGGACTTTTTTGGAGGAAGACACAGGAGCGGTCGGTTTACCTTACTTGCCACTGGGCCAAGCCGGGTCAGGAAGCTGTGACCCTATGGGCGATTAAGGTACTCCCTCTTGGTGGACACGGGCACCGAGGGAGGGGAAGTAAGGCCCGAAGTGGGAAGTGCTAGAGTGCTACAGCACTAGAGCATCACACATCTTAGCACATGAAGTGCTAAGGACTGTCATAAGCTGTGAACTCTAGAGTCTCTCACTCCTCCTAGATACGCCACACATGTCAGTGTTTTTATCCTTAATTCCGCGTGTTTCTCTAGCTGTATAGCTATCTCTTGTTAAATATTGCGTGGATGACTTTTTGGCAGCCTGGAAGCATGCAATCTGCCAAAACTTCTCTGTTCTGTCATTTTTTCGTTACTTTATCATAGAGCTCCAGCAGATTTGTTTTGCATGATTTCCTTTCCTTACTTAAAGCCATGTTGATGTTTGTTTACATACCTCATTATCTCTTGATGTTACATTTCTTATGCACTAGTAGCTTGATGCTTAGTAACTTTATTCTTACTAGTCCCATTATTATTATTATTATTATTATTATTATTATTATTATTATTATTATTATTATTATTATTATTATTATTATAATTATTATTATTATTCATTCATTCGAGTATTTATTCTTATTATTCATACGAGTAATTATTCGTAATGTTCATTTGAGTACTAATTCTTAGTATTCACTCGAATACTTATTCTTATTATTCATTCGAGTACTTATTCTTATTATTTATTCAATTCTTTATTCCTATTATTCATTTGAATACTGGTCTGTAGTTAAGGGCATCTTTTCTATCTCCCTTTTTATAAAATGGACCGCATTTGTCTTCTTGAAGCTGCTGGTAATTTTCACTTTGTAATTTTATAATTTCAGATCAATGCTTGAGGTATGGTGAAGGGCCTATGTCGCTTTTTTAACATAAGTGGCGATACATTATCTGGTTCAATAGCTTTATTACCTTCTATTGACGATAGCTGATACTTCATCTGCTATTACCTCAATAATTTACAGTCTCTTATCTAAGGCCTCTTCTAGCACTGAGAGCTGTTCTAGCTCAGTCGGGAAATTTCATGAAAACTGTCATTTTAGTATTAAGCGTGTGCATTTGTATGTATGTATATGTATGTTCTATATAAATTACTGTATCTATTTTAGCTCTAAAACTGCTTCTATGTACCGAGAACATAATGCTAGCTGACAGGCTGACAGGGATTGATGTGAGGCATGTAGTGGGGTGACGTCGGAGAATCTTATATCTACTTGGAAGGCTTGCAGTTGCGTGACTCCATAAGATGTTCATGTATACTTGGAAGTTTGCCTTGGCGTGGGGAGACGTTGATGTGTGGCGACTGATCCTGCAATGCCTCACAGCTGGAGTTACACCCCACCCCCCAAGCAGCCTTCTAATCTTAAGCATTTCGATCCTTAATCTCTTTACCGGGAGTCTGTACGCATGTGCGAGCGTTTGTTATCTCTGTGGGGGTGAAGTTTATCCGTCTTGATAGTTATGAATGATATCAGAGATTGGCCTGTGGTCATTTCGCTGCCGTCCTCCGCCCAACCGGTTCATAAACTTTCTCGCTCCTCGAACGAGTCAAGATTAAATTCGTCATAAATATATATATATATATATATATTTTTAATTCCGAACTCATTATAAGTGACGTAGAAAAATAATCTAAATCATGTCTGGGAAAAGAAGTTCAGTTTCGACAATCTCTATGTCCATCAGGTGAGTGTTAATTGTTCTATATTATCAAATATACGCACCAAAATGGCAGTAAACTGACACCTTTGTAGCTATCTTGAGCAATAAAATAAAACACTAGAAGACGAAAACTTAAAACCCATCACGTTCCTCGCGTGTATTCATCATATGTTTGTGTCAACTGCAGACATATAACTGATGGGGAATGAGTGGTTACCGATGATTTATCATAACTCCATTACATCCTCACATACTTTAAGTCCTATAATTAATTCCTAAAGTTCGATCTCAAAAAGTGAGATTTCACTTGAATTATACACTTTGGTATTGATCAGTTTTATAGACAGGATGAAAACGTTCTTAAGATTATAGAGACAGATGAAAAAATAATCAACTGGTCAAAATGATGATCAACTTAATAACTATGAATGTCACAAGATTCAAGTTTTAGAAATTTAATTTTGAAAATAAATAGACAAACGGAAGTTTAGGAAAAGGGTTAGAGCAACGGAAACAAATTAAATGAATATTATCAGGTAGATGTTGGATTCGTTTTGAATGGGATGGATACATACATGAGTGGTTTGTGGTTGGATAATCCCACGAGTGGAAGGGTTGGATCAGTACATAAAAGGGAGTGGTTTGATCATACATTAGTGGTCGTAGTTGGATAAACCCACGGATGGGTGTGGTTGGATGAGTACATGAGTGAGTAGGTAGACAAGTACTTTCTGATTACATTTTTTGTGTGTGGATAGGCAGGCAGGAGGGTTACTCAGTAGACAAAATATTGAAGTTCTTGCGAGGCAGGATCAGGTATAACATTTGGGGTTTAAGGCTCATGCTCGGTGATGATATGGAAAATTTGTTTACTGAGAATTATATAAAATATATATAAATATAATAATTTCCCCTGTATTTTAATGTAAATTTATTCTCCAATTTTTGTAAATCGTTTCTAGGTAAATAAGTATAACATTCAGTTTTTTTTAAAGATCTTGTTCTGTACTACTGAAACACTTGTTCACTAAGAATTGTAATGTATAATTCCCTTGTAACACTTATGTATATGTAATTTATATTGTATTTTTTTAAATAAAGATAAAAAAAAAAGAAAAAAAATTACTGGGAGTGGTGGGATTTGCACAATAATAGGATTGGTTGAATAAATCTTTAAATGGAAATGGTTGGATAAGTTCATTATTTAGAGAGGTTGGATATATACGAGAGCGCTCACTCGCATAAATATATGGGTTTTCTATACTCATTAGTCTAACTAAACAAACATAAACAAATGCAAACCTTAACTAAATTATCCTGGCCCAACTAAATCTCGTAATCTATCCTAATCTATCTATGCCAGATTAAACTTTACCTTCCCTTACGTATCTATTTCTAACTTATTCTATCCTAACCCAAAGTAACTTAGGTCAACAGTTAGCAGCATTACCACAGAAGGCAACTCAGTCCAATAGTGTGCATTACTATAGAAGGTAACTTAGTCCAACAGTATGCATTACCACAGAAGGCAACTTAGTCCAATAGTGTGCATTACTATAGAAGGTAACTTAGTCCAACAGTATGCATTACCACAGAAGGCAACTTAGTCCAATAGTGTGCATTACCACAGAAGGTAACTTAGTCCAATAGTGTGCATTACCACAGAAGGTAACTTAGTCCAACAGTGTGCATTACCTCAGAAGGTAACTTAGTCCAACAGTGTGCATTACCTCAGAAGGTAACTTAGTCCAACAGTGTGCATTACCACAGAAGGTAACTTAGTCCAACAGTGTGCATTACCTCAGAAGGTAACTTAGTCCAACAGTGTGCATTACCTCAGAAGGTAACTTAGTCCAACAGTGTGCATTACCTCAGAAGGTAACTTAGTCCAACAGTGTGCATTACCTCAGAAGGTAACTTAGTCCAACAGTGTGCATTACCTCAGAAGGTAACTTAGTCCAACAGTGTGCATTACCTCAGAAGGTAACTTAGTCCAACAGTGTGCATTACCTCAGAAGGTAACTTAGTCCAACAGTGTGCATTACCTCAGAAGGTAACTTAGTCCAACAGTGTGCATTACCTCAGAAGGTAACTTAGTCCAATAGTGTGCATTACCAAAGACGGTAACTTAGTCCAATAGTGTGCATTACCACACATGAAAATGAAAGGAACTCTGACTGTGGAAGCAAGAAACATTAAGTATTCCGTCAGGTACACATGTAAACACCGGTAAAGTTTGTTAACGGGAAATCATGATCAACGCCTCTTGTGTAGTGGCGAGGTTGTAATAGACCCCCTGCTGTGACCACCTTCCCCCCCCCCCCTCTTCCTCTACACCCTCCTCCTACACACTATACCTCCCTCCCCCGGTCATCTACCCCCTCCCACACGCGGTGATCGAGATACCGACAGACTATCTGTAAGTCGGAAATTTACTTGATCTTAAGATAGGTTCTATCACCCACGACCTTCCTCTGGCGTGTGAGGAACTGATTAGTTTATAAGTGTGTACTCACCTAGTTGTGCTTACGGCGGTCTAGCTTCAGCTCTTTGGCTCGGCCTCAAAATTATCAATCAACTGGTGTACAGGTTCCTGAGCCTATTAGGCTCTATCATATCTACACTTGAAACTGTGTACGGAGTCTGCCTTTACCACATCACTTGCTAATTCATTCCATTTATTTACCATTCTGACACAAAATAATTGTTTCTAATGACTCTTTGACTCCTTTTGGCACTCAATTTCCACCTGTGTCCACTAGTGCGTATGTGCCCCTTGTGTTAAATAAACTGTCTTTGTGTACTCTATCAATTCCTTTGAGAATCTTGTATGTGGTGATCATGTCCCTCTCTTACTCCTCTGTCTTCCAGTGACGTGAGGTTTAATTTCAGTTGTCTCTCCTCATAGCTCATGCCCCTCAATTCGGGTGGAAAACCTCTGAATCTTCATTAATTTAGTCGTAGGCATGACGAAATATCGACTCCATGCTGGAGCTGCATACTCCAGAATTGGTCTTACATACCTGGTATACAAGGTTTTGAATGATTCCTTACATAAGTTTCTAAAGGACGTTCTTATGTTGGCCAACCTGGCCTGTGCCTCTGATGTTATCCTCTTGATATGGGCTTCGGTGTACAGGCCTGGCGTGATATCAATCCCCAGGTCTTTCTTTCTCTCTCTGAATCTAGAAGATCCCAAATGATACCTTGTATCTGGCCTCCTTCTCCTTACACCTATGTTCATTACATTACATTTGCTCGGGTTAAATTCTAACAACCATTTGTTGGACCATTCCTTCAGTTTGTCCAGGTCTTCTTGAAACTTCACGCTGTCCTCTGTCTTACTCCTTCTCATAATTTTGGCATCATCAGCAAACTTTGAGATCAATGAGTGGAATGACCACTCTGGACCACAATGACCCTTTGGAAGATCATTTACGTATATCAGAAACATGATAGGTCCGAGTACAGAACCCTGTGGGACTCTGCTGGTGAATTCACGCCAATCTGAGGGCTCATCCCCTCACAGTAACTCTTAGTTTCCTAATGTTTAGGTATTCCAATATCCACTAGAGCACTCTGTCAGTTATTCTTGCCTGTTTCTCCAACTTGTGCACCAGCCTCTTGACGGGTACTGTGTCAAAAACTCTCCAACAGTTCATGACAATGCTGTCTACCCAACCTTCTCATTCTTGCTTAATCTTTGTCACCTGATCGTTGAATTCTATAAAACTATGAGACAAGATTTCCCATCCCTGAACTCATGTTGATGGTGTGTCATAAAGTCCCTTCTCTCCAGATGTGCTTCTAGGTTTGTTCTCACGATCTTCTCCATCACCTTGCATGGTATACAAGTTAAGGACACTAGCCTCTAATTCAGTGTCTCTTACCAGTCCCCCATTTTTGTATATTGGGACTACATTCACTGTTTTCCATATTTCTGGTACGTCTCCCGTCTCCAGTGACCTACTATACACCATGGAGAGTGGCAAGTAAAGTACTCCTGCATACTCTTTCAGTACCCATGTTTAAGATTCCGTCCAGACCAACAGCCTTTCTCACATTCAGATCCAACAGATGCCTCTTAACCTCATCTCTGGTAATTTCGAACCCTTCTAAGGCTGCCTGGTTTACTGCCACCTCTCCTAGCTCATAGAGTTCACCTCGTTTTATGGAGAAGACCTCCTGGAATTTCTTGTTGAGATTTTCACTCACCTCTTTGTTATTCTCTGTGTACCTGTCCTCACCTGTTTCAAGTTTCATCACCTGTTCTTTTGCACTGTTGTTTCCCACCTGATGTGACTGTGGAGCAGTTTTGGTTCGGTCTTGGCTTTATTTGCTATATCATTTTCATACTGTCTCTCTACTTCTCTTCTCACACTAACATGCTCATTTATGGCTGTCTGGTATCTCTCTCTGATTTCTGGTGTTCTGTTATTTCGAAAGTTCCTCCACGTCCTTTTGTTTTGTTCCTTTGCTTTCATACATACCCTATTAAACCACGGATTAATTTTTCACTTCTCATTTTTGTCCCTTTAGGCTGGGATAAATCTGTTTTCTTCCTCCTGACACTTTTGGGTGACATAGTCCATCATGTCTTACACGGTCTTAGTTCTGAGTTCCCATGGTATTTCCCATGTCCCATGGTATTTCTCTTTGGAATTTTCTCATTTCCTCATAATTTCCCTTTCGATACGCCAGCCCCTTGTTATCTAATTCTTTTTTGGAAATGATTACTGCTAGCTCAACCAGGTACTCAAATATCAGTACACTCTGATCACTCATTCCCAAGGGAGCTTCCAACATAACTTCCATTTTATCCGACTCATTCAGGGTGAATATTAGATGAAGCATAGCTGGTTCGTCTTCTCTCAGTCTTGTCGGTCCCTTGATGTGTTGGCTTAGAAAGTTTCATGTTGCCACGTCCAGCAGCTTAGCTCTCCATGTGTCTGGTCCTCCAAATGGATCACTGCTCTACCAATCTATCTTCCCGTGGTTGAAATCTCCCATGATTAGCAGTCTGAACCATGTGTGTGAATGTGTGTGAATATGTGTGTGGATAGATGTATGTTTGTGTCCTAGATACGTTATTGTGCCAGTTCTCATTTCTCTTCCTTCCTCTGTGTACCGGTACATGGTGGAGCCCAATAAGGGATTACGAAAATCATGCAGTAGGGTGACTCCCACAGGGATGCGCCGTCATGTCTACTGACGCTCAGGACGCTTATTTCAAATGTTAATATATAACATTTGTGTTGTTAATTTAAAAGAACTTTTCAATATCGTAAACATTATTGTTATCTACAAACTAACTGTGTTAACAGTCTTAGCTATGCTAGCAACATGGTATTGTTTTCCTTTTCGATATTGTTTGAAAGCTTGCTATAGATAATGCATATTTAACTTACCGTTGTATCAAATATAACACAACTGATTGGTCCCGGGTTCAAATCACATGCAGGGCGATACATTTCGGGATATTTCCTAACACCTAATGCCTCTTCAATTATTTACTGAGCAGTAAGTAGGTCCTTAGAGATTTGTCATCTAGTGTGGGTTCCATGCTGTGATAGGTCATTCGTAGCCTACGCCCTAAGGGAATCTTTCCGATTTCTCTTTTCACCTAGCAGTAAATACGCACCTGTGAGTTAGTCAACTGTTGTGGGTTGCGTCTTAGAAAAGGTTAGTGGTTGGTATAGGCGGACCTCCATGAGCCTAACAGACTCCGTGTTCCTGGGAAACCAAGAATAATCAACGAACTTCATTGACGGCTCACTCAGAATGTTCTTACCCAATGCATGCAACATTACCAGGAAGCCAAAGAAACAAATAACGTGGATGATATTAATAAACAAGGAGGGATATCAGAGCTTTCTCGGTGTACCTATGATATATATTGTAGTGCACTGTAAACAAACACGATTACAGAATTCTCGCAACACTACAGTTGACTTCTGGGGTTCCCACAGGGACGATAATCTCGCCGACCTTCACAGTAATGAACGATAAGTGCTTACAAATGATAAGGAGTCATTCGATGTAGGGCATAATGAAGGTGGTTGCGGCCTTATGTTGAGGGTAGCGACCTATCTGAGGGTAGCGGCGTCGGGCTGAGAGTTGCGACAAAATGCAGATGCCACCATAAGAACCTAGTGCCTAAGGTGGCGGCCATGTGTTCTTGGTACTGACCTCAATCTCAGGGTAGCGGACTAGTTCTGAGAACTGCGACCTGGTGCTGAGGGTAGCGACCTGGTTCTGAGATAAGCGACCTAGTGCTGAGGGTAGTGACCTAGTGCTGAGGGTAGCTGCCAAGTACTGTGGATGGTGGCCTTGTGCTGGGGTTAGCAGCTGTCTGCTGATGGTAACGGCCTCGAGCTGAAGGAACACCTTTATACTAAGGTTAGGGCCCTCGTGCTGAAGGTAGCAGCTGTGGGTAGCGGTATAGTGTTGAGGGAAGCGACCTAGTGAGGGGGGTAGCGACCTAGTGAGGAGGGTAACGACCTAGTTTTGAGGGTAGCGACCTAGTGTTGACGGTAGCGACCTAGTGTTGAAGGTACCGGCCTAGTGCTGATGATAGCGGCCTAGTGTTGCGGATAGTGGCCTAGTGTTGAGGACAGTGGCCTAGTGTTGAGGGTAGCATCCTAGTGTTGAGGGTAGCGGCCTAGTGAGGAGGGTAGCGGCCTAGTGTTGAAGGTAGCGGCCTAGTGTTGAGGGTAGCAGCCTAGTGTTGAGGGTAGCAGCCTAGTGTTGAGGGTAGCAGCCTAGTGTTGAGGGTAGCAGCCTAGTGTTGATGGTAGTGGCCTAGTGTTGAGGGTCGCGGCCTAGTGTTGAGGGTCGCGGCCTAGTGTTGAGGGTAGCAGCCTAGTGTTGATGGTAGCGGCCTAGTGTTGAGGGTCGCGGCCTAGTGTTGAGGGTAGCAGCCTAGTGTTGAGGGTAGCGGCCTAGTGTTGATGGAAGCGGCCTAGTGTTGAAGGTACCGGCCTAGTGCTGATGATAGCGGCCTAGTGTTGCGGATATTGGGTTAGTGTTGAGGACAGTGGCCTAGTGTTGAGGGTAGCATCCTAGTGTTGAGGGTAGCAGCCAAGTGTTGATGGTAGCGGCCTAGTGTTGATGGTAGCGGCCTAGTGTTGAGGGTAGCAGCCTAGTGTTGATGGTAGCGGCCTAGTGTTGAGAGTAGCGGCCAAGTGTTGATGGCAGCAGCCTAGTGTTGATGGTAGCGGCCTAGTGTTGATGGTAGCGGCCTAGTGTTGAGGGTAGCGGCCTAGTGTTGAGGGTAGCGGCCTAGTGTTGATGGTACCGGCCTAGTGTTGATGGTAGCGGCCTAGTGTTGAGGGTAGCAGCCTAGTGTTGAGAGTAGCGGCCTAGTGTTGATGGTAGCGGCCTAGTGTTGATGGTAGCGGCCTAGTGTTGATGGTAGCGGCCTAGTGTTGAGGGTAGCGGCCTAGTGTTGAGAGTAGCGGCCTAGTGTTGATGGTAGCGGCCTAGTGTTGAGGGTAGCAGCCTAGTGTTGAGAGTAGCGGCCTAGTGTTGATGGTAGCGGCCTAGTGTTGATGGTAGCGGCCTAGTGTTGAGAGTAGCGGCCTAGTGTTGATGGTAGCGGCCAAGTGTTGAGGGTAGCAGCCTAGTGTTGAGAGTAGCGGCCTAGTGTTGAGGGTAGCGGCCTAGTGTTGATGGAAGCAGCTTAGTGTTGATAGTAGCGGCCTAGTGTTGATGGTAGCGGCCTAGTGTTGTTGGTAGCAGCCTAGTGTTGATGGTAGCGGACTAGTGTTGATGGTAGCGGCCTAGTGTTGATGGTAGCAGCTTAGTGTTGATGGTAGCAGCCTAGTGTTGATGGTAGCGGCCTAGTGTTGATGGTAGCAGCTTAGTGTTGATGGTAGCAGCCTAGTGTTGATGGTAGCGGCCTAGTGTTGATGGTAGCAGCTTAGTGTTGATGGTAGCGGCCTAGTGTTGATGGTAGCGGCCTAGTGTTGATGGTAGCGGTCTAGTGTTGATGGTAGCGGTCTAGTGTTGATGGTAGCGGCCTAGTGTTGAGGGTAGCGGTCTAGTGTTGATGGTAGCGGCCTAGTGTTGATGGTAGCGGCCTAGTGTTGATGGTAGAGGCCTAGTGTTGATGGTAGCGGCCTAGTGTTGATGGTAGCGGCCTAGTGTTGAGGGTAGCAGCCTAGTGTTGAGAGTAGCGGCCTAGTGTTGATGGTAGCAGCCTAGTGTTGATGGTTGCAGCCTAGTGTTGATGGTAGCGGCCTAGTGTTGATGGTAGCAGCCTAGTGTTGATGGTAGCGGCCTAGTGTTGTTGGTAGCGGCCTAGTGTTGATGGTAGCGGCCTAGTGTTGATGGTAGCAGCCTAGTGTTGATGGTAGCAGCCTAGTGTTGATGGTAGCAGCCTAGTGTTGATGGTAGCGGCCTAGTGTTGAGGGTAGCAGGCTAGTGTTGATGGTAGCAGCCTAGTGTTGATGGTAGCGGCCTAGTGTTGATGGTAGCGGCCTAGTGTTGATGGTAGCGGTCTAGTGTTGATGGTAGCGGCCTAGTGTTGATGGTAGCAGCCTAGTGTTGATGGTAGCGGTCTAGTGTTGAGGGTAGCAGCCTAGTGTTGTGAGTAGCGGCCTAGTGTTGATGGTAGCGGCCTAGTGTTGATGGTAGCAGCCTAGTGTTGATGGTAGCGGCCTAGTGTTGATGGTAGCAGCCTAGTGTTGATGGTAGCGGCCTAGTGTTGTTGGTAGCGGCCTAGTGTTGATGGTAGCGGCCTAGTGTTGATGGTAGCAGCCTAGTGTTGATGGTAGCAGCCTAGTGTTGATGGTAGCAGCCTAGTGTTGATGGTAGCGGCCTAGTGTTGAGGGTAGCAGGCTAGTGTTGATGGTAGCAGCCTAGTGTTGATGGTAGCGGCCTAGTGTTGAGGGTAGCAGGCTAGTGTTGATGGTAGCAGCCTAGTGTTGATGGTAGCGGCCTAGTGTTGTTGGTAGCGGCCTAGTGTTGATGGTAGCGGCCTAGTGTTGAGGGTAGCAGCCTAGTGTTGATGGTAGCAGCCTAGTGTTGATGGTAGCGGCCTAGTGTTGTTGGTAGCGGCCTAGTGTTGATGGTAGCGGCCTAGTGTTGATGGTAGCGGCCTAGTGTTGATGGTAGCGGCCTAGTGTTGATGGTAGCGGCCTAGTGTTGATGGTAGCGGCCTAGTGTTGAGGGTAGCAGCCTAATGTTGAGAGTAGCGGCCTAGTGTTGATGGTAGCGGCCTAGTGTTGATGGTAGCGGCCTAGTGTTGAGGGTAGCAGCCTAGTGTTGAGAGTAGCGGCCTAGTGTTGATGGTAGCAGCCTAGTGTTGATGGTAGCGGCCTAGTGTTGATGGTAGCGGCCTAGTGTTGATGGTAGCGGCCTAGTGTTGATGGTAGCAGCCTAGTGTTGAGGGTAGCGGCCTAGTGTTGATGGTAGCGGCCTAGTGTTGAGGGTAGCAGCCTAGTGTTGAGGGTAGCGGCCTAGTGTTGATGGTAGCGGCCTAGTGTTGATGGTAGCAGCTTAGTGTTGATGGTAGCGGCCTAGTGTTGATGGTAGCGGCCTAGTGTTGATGGTAGCAGCTTAGTGTTGATGGTAGCAGCTTAGTGTTGATGGTGGCAGCCTAGTGTTGATGGTAGCGGCCTAGTGTTGTTGGTAGCGGCCTGGTGTTGATGGTAGCGGCCTAGTGTTTATGGTAGCGGCCTAGTGTTTATGGTAGCGGCCTAGTGTTGATGGTAGCGGTCTAGTGTTGATGGTAGCAGCTTAGTGTTGGTGGTAGCAGCCTAGTGTTGATGGTAGCGGCCTAGTGTTTATGGTAGCGGCCTAGTGTTGATGGTATCGGCCTAGTGTTGATGGTAGCGGCCTGGTGTTGATGGTAGCAGCCTAGTGTTGATGGTAGCGGCCTAGTGTTGATGGTAGCGGCCTAGTGTTGATGGTAGCGGCCTAGTGTTGATGGTATCGGCCTAGTGTTGATGGTAGCGGCCTGTTGTTGATGGTAGCAGCCTAGTGTTGATGGTAGCGGTCTAGTGTTGATGGTAGCGGCCTAGTGTTGATGGTAGCGGCCTAGTGTTGATGGTAGCGGCCTGGTGTTGATGGTAGCAGCCTGGTGTTGTTGGTAGCGGCCTAGTGTTGATGGTAGCGGCCTAGTGTTGATGGTAGCGGCCTAGTGTTGATGGTATCGGCCTAGTGTTGATGGTAGCGGCCTGGTGTTGATGGTAGCAGCCTAGTGTTGATGGTAGCGGTCTAGTGTTGATGGTAGCGGCCTAGTGTTGATAGTAGCGGCCTAGTGTTGAGGGTAGCAGCTTAGTGTTGATGGTAGCAGCTTAGTGTTGATGGTAGCGGCCTGGTGTTGATGGTAGCAGCCTAGTGTTGATGGTAGCAGCTTAGTGTTGATGGTAGCAGCTTAGTGTTGATGGTAGCAGCTTAGTGTTGATGGTAGCGGCCTGGTGTTGATGGTAGCAGCTTAGTGTTGATGGTAGCGGCCTAGTGTTGATAGTAGCGGCCTAGTGTTGATGGTAGCAGCTTAGTGTTGATGGTAGCAGCTTAGTGTTGATGGTAGCGGCCTGGTGTTGATGGTAGCAGCTTAGTGTTGATGGTAGCGGCCTAGTGTTGATAGTAGCGGCCTAGTGTTGATGGTAGCAGCTTAGTGTTGATGGTAGCAGCTTAGTGTTGATGGTAGCGGCCTGGTGTTGATGGTAGCAGCCTAGTGTTGATGGTAGCAGCCTAGTGTTGATGGTAGCGGCCTAGTGTTGATGGTAGCAGCTTAGTGTTGATGGTAGCAGCTTAGTGTTGATGGTAGCGGCCTGGTGTTGATGGTAGCGGCCTAGTGTTGATGGTAGTAGCCTAGTGTTGATGGTAGCGGCCTAGTGTTGATGGTAGCAGCTTAGTGTTGATGGTGGCAGCCTAGTGTTGATGGTAGCGGCCTAGTGTTGTTGGTAGCGGCCTAGTGTTGATGGTAGCGGCCTGGTGTTGATGGTAGCAGCTTAGTGTTGATGGTAGCGGCCTAGTGTTGATGGTAGCGGCCTGGTGTTGATGGTAGCAGCTTAGTGTTGATGGTAGCGGCCTAGTGTTGATGGTAGCGGCCTAGTGTTGATGGTAGCAGCTTAGTGTTGATGGTAGCGGCCTGGTGTTGATGGAAGCAGCTTAGTGTTGATGGTAGCGGCCTAGTGTTGATGGTAGCAGCTTAGTGTTGATGGTAGCGGCCTAGTGTTGATGGTAGCGGCCTGGTGTTGATGGTAGCAGCTTAGTGTTGATGGTAGCGGCCTAGTGTTGATGGTAGCGGCCTGGTGTTGATGGTAGCGGCCTAGTGTTGATGGTAGCAGCTTAGTGTTGATGGTAGCGGCCTGGTGTTGATGGTAGCAGCTTAGTGTTGATGGTAGCAGCTTAGTGTTGATGGTAGCAGCTTAGTGTTGATGGTAGCAGCTTAGTGTTGATGGTAGCGGCCTGGTGTTGATGGTAGCAGCTTAGTGTTGATGGTAGCGGCCTAGTGTTGATAGTAGCGGCCTAGTGTTGATGGTAGCAGCTTAGTGTTGATGGTAGCAGCTTAGTGTTGATGGTAGCGGCCTGGTGTTGATGGTAGCAGCTTAGTGTTGATGGTAGCGGCCTAGTGTTGATAGTAGCGGCCTAGTGTTGATGGTAGCAGCTTAGTGTTGATGGTAGCAGCTTAGTGTTGATGGTAGCGGCCTGGTGTTGATGGTAGCAGCCTAGTGTTGATGGTAGCAGCCTAGTGTTGATGGTAGCGGCCTAGTGTTGATGGTAGCAGCTTAGTGTTGATGGTAGCAGCTTAGTGTTGATGGTAGCGGCCTGGTGTTGATAGTAGCGGCCTAGTGTTGATGGTAGCAGCCTAGTGTTGATGGTAGCGGCCTAGTGTTGATGGTAGCAGCTTAGTGTTGATGGTGGCAGCCTAGTGTTGATGGTAGCGGCCTAGTGTTGTTGGTAGCGGCCTAGTGTTGATGGTAGCGGCCTGGTGTTGATGGTAGCGACCTAGTGTTGATGGTAGCGGCCTAGTGTTGATGGTAGCGGCCTAGTGTTAATGGTAGCGACCTATGGTAGCGACCTAGTGTTGATGGTAGCGGCCTAGTGTTGATGGTAGCGGCCTAGTGTTGATGGTAGCGGCCTAGTGTTAATGGTAGCGACCTATGGTAGCGACCTAGTGTTGATGGTAGCGGCCTAGTGTTGATGGTAGCGGCCTAGTGTTAATGGTAGCGACCTATGGTAGCGACCTAGTGTTGATGGTAGCGGCCTAGTGTTGATGGTAGCGGCCTAGTGTTGATGGTAGCGACCTAGTGTTGAGATTGATTGATAAAGATTAAGCCACCCAAGAGGTGGCACGGGCATGAATAGCCCGTAAGTGGTACAATTTTGTTTTTTCTCAGTATTCTGAGGTTGCATTTAACCATCAAGCTGTTATCGCGGGGGAGGATACTGCTTCACAGTCTTTATGAGGGTGTCCAGCTGCTGGACACCTTTGTTGACCAGGAGAGTGGCTGTGTTGATGGCTTCAGGGTGGCCACTGCATGATTCAGGAACTCTTAAAGCTCTTCTAAGGTCATTGGTTGCTTCACATTCCAGAAGATAGTGAAGTAATGGCTTTTCTGTGACAGTTTGGCAGAAGATGCACTCTCTCTGTCGGGGTTCACCAATCTCCCAGTTGCATCTGTAACCTAGACGTAGTCTATATAACCTAACTGCTATTTCCCTGTGGATTCCTTTTGGGATATTTAACCTTTCTAATTTGGTTGCCTGAAGATACCATGTTGCAGATGGCGAACCTTCAGCTATTCTCTGGTGTAGGTAGGCTTTGCTGAGATGTGAGAGTTTTTTGGTGATGATGTTTTTTATGTTCTCTAGGCTGGGTTGAATTGTTTTATGTAGCACTGGATGACGAGTTGCCAATTTAGCAATTTCATCCCCCATATAGATTTTGAGGTGCATTGACGGAATGAACGAAAAGAAGGCAATGAACGGTAAAACTACAGCACTCGGACAGAAGCTATATAGAAAAAAACATCTTCATGGGAGACACAAGCAGGTGAAATGATTTTTAAGATGAAATTGTTAATGAGAATTGAATTAGCAGTATCGTAGAAGAGAGACGGTGAGGAAACAGATGAAAAAAAGTCATTAAATATACTGACCGAAGTATGGAATTACGAGGGTAGGGAGCTAGATGTACCCATCAAGTACATCTAGGTGAGTATGTCTAGATGAGTATACACACAACATATGATATAATCAGGAGCGGATGAGGGGATGGGAGCTTTGCTGGGGTGTGTAGGTGGGGTTGGGGTGGCTTGGTGTTAGTGGGGAGTTTAGAAGTGTCTGCTGGTGGTCGGCATTATCTCAATCAAAAGATTAAAAGATTATCGGAGGGAAATATCTGTTGCCTTGAGTGGAGCTCTTATCTCTCACTCTTAGAGCCCTTGTGTTTCGGTACCGACTTTTGTTTATGTGGAGTGAGATCTAGCTCTTGGGCCCCGATTCATAGCAATATTACCTGAAATCTCTTCAAGATGTGATTCCAACTTACCCCCCTGTGTCCACTGTTTCTGTTGCTATCAACTGAATAAGACAGCCTATATTCACTTTGATTCTTTCTCTCAGTATCTTGCATGCTTTAATCGTATCGCCTCTTATCGTACATCTAGTGTTTATATATTTAATTACCTTGGCCTATCATTGCTCATCTCTCTTATCTCTGGTACTTGTCTCGTTGCATATCTTTGGACTTATTAAAAGAATTCTTGAGTTTTACCAGGTCTGGGTTCATCGCTTGATATACATATTCAAGGACTGACCAAATTAATATACGCCATGTAAATATTTCTGAAAGATTTCTTACTTAGATTCTAGAAAGTCGTCATTATACTTGCAAGGTATGCGTATCTTGCTGATATTATTGAGCTAATATGTAAATTTGGTTTTCATAGCTGGTGTTACTTCCACTCCCAGATCATTTTCCTTCTTTTCCTATAGTCACGCAACTGTTGCTGTCGCAGACTGAACTATACTCTGGTCTTCTCTTCCTTCTGATGAAGGTCGGTTTTTGTAATAGGAATTAAACTTCAGCATCAACTTGTCAATACATTCTGGTAATCTTCTCATGGTTTCCTGTTGTATTAATCAGGGAATGTCGTCCTGTGCATTAGTCAGGAAATGTCGTCGTGTAGTATTAGTTAGGGAATGTTGTCCTGTAGCACTAGTCAGGGAAAGTCGTCCAGTAGTATTAGTTAGGGAATGTCGTCCTGTAGTATTAGTTAGGGAATATCGTCCTGTAGTATTAGTTAGGGAATATCGTCCTGTAGTATTAGTCAGGGAATGTCGTCGTACAGTATTAGTCAGGTAATATCGTCCTGTAGTATTAGTCAGGGAGTCCTGTAGTAGTGGGTTAGATTATGGTCCACGTGGCGAAGTGGTAACACACTCGCCTGGCGTTTCTTGAGCGCTTTGGCCTGGGTTCGTATCTTGGCCGAGGAGGATTTGCTTGATGCCAATCCTCAACTGTAGCCTCTGTTCACCCAACAATAAATGGGTACTTGGTTGTTAAACGACTTGGCGGGTTGCATTCTGGGGAAAATTGAGATTGAGGACTTGCCCGAAACGCTATGCGTGCTAGGGATCTGTACAAGAATGAAAGAAATGTATATATAAATATATAAAATCAATGAAACGTCCTTTCAATTACAATTCTGAAAATATCTCTTGAGTGCCTGAGCCCAGCCTAAAATTGTCCAAAATGCTAACTTTCGCTCTATTGGTTAAATAATACTATCTCATCCATATAAGTTCCAAACTTGTCATTAAAGTGTCCATGTACTTACGTAAGCTTCTACCTCGGAATCTTAGTAAAATCTGATGCATATGTATTATTTTACTGTTTTCTTTTAATTTAATGGAAATTTAATTTATATTAGTAATTTATTTGAATTAATTAATTGAGTCCATATTTTTCTTTAGTTAATATTGATTATAGAATTATAACTCAGCTATTTATATTTAGTTAGCATTAAATTTATATTACTTTAAGATTATTTAGGTCAGTATTATTTAGTTAAAATTACCCTTGTAAATGCTTGTCTTCATTAATTCCATAATCTTATTGAATATTATTCTTGTCACTATTTATTGATTCGTTTTTTGTACTTGACTTCTGTATCCTTCTTGCTTAACTACAGTGATCTTTATTTTACTTTTACTTTTTTGTATTATATGTGTATTGGCATCTTTTGTCTCTTTTTGCTATAGTTATTTCATATTTACACCAGATTTAGTATTTTACTGTTCAGTAATTGTTTACCTTATTACACATGGCCTCCATTGCATCTACATGAAAGCTTATATTGATCCTCAACTAAAACTGCTGTCAAATCTACAATAACCAGCATATTGATCATCTCTACTGCAGGTATTACACAGCACACCAGGCAAAACACTAACTCCAAAATAACACTTGCCTATCAGTTTTTAACCAAAATGCCAGATCACTTGATAAATATTTTGATGATACAAATGCACTACTCTCAGCACAAGGTACTAAACTTTCGTTCATTATTTTAACAGTAACATGGCTAAGTAAAGACTATACCCAACTTTACAACTTAGCTGGTTATAAAGCCATTCACAGCTGTAGTCCTAATAAAAAAGAAGGTGGCACAGCTATATATTACCAAGATACCTTCATCTGCAATAGTGACCTTAATGATAGAGATGAATACTGTGAATATACTTTTGCTCAGTTGTCTATTAAATCCTTTAAATCCACCTTTACTATTAGAGCTATCTATAGATTTCCCAATACAAACATAGCAACATTATCAGATAACCCAAGGAATCTTATCATAAACAACAATCTCAACAAAAATCCCATCATTCAAGGAGGTGTCTTCAGTATTGACCTGTGTCAACAAAACAGCGAGTCCAACTCAAGTCGACTGTTTCCTAAACGGCATTATCTCCTGTATGCTAATCCCCACAATCACCAAGCCCACCTGAATCACTCAAAAATCCGCATCTACTTTGGATCACTTATGGACTAACATAAAAGCTCCCCATGCATCTGGTATAATCACTGATAGAACAACTGATCACTATCCTACCTTCCTCATGGCAAACATGGACATAACCCATCCAGCTAATAGGAAACTTACCTTAAGGTTACATAACCAAGCAGCAATAGGCAATCTCACATATGCACTTCACAATATAAACTGGGAATCTGATTTTAATAACACTCATGATGTAAGTTTATTAACTAACCTCTTTCTCTCCTAAACTCTAAGCCTCTGCAACACTCATCGTCCCCTCCTCACCAAACAAGTAACTGGCAAAAGATTTAACAATCCTTGGCTCACAAGTGGCATACTCCAAACAATCAACAAGAAACATGAATATGAAAAAACTTAGGATTGTCCCAGTTACAAAGGAAGTAGTTACGAAGTATGCTTACCAGTATAATAAAAAAACAAAAGATTCATATTATGAGAGAAGATTCAAAGAAGAAAAACGGTGACATGGAAAGCCATCTCTGATATCCTAGGATCTGAATAACATTCACTTAACCTGATAAAACTCTCCAAGGATGGTTATACACCTGCAATAGATTTAGAAACGGCAACTGAATTTGTGTCTTTTTCCTCGTCTCCCTCCGATCCTCCTTCCCATTCTTCTCCTTCGTCTCTAAGTTCTCCACGCCACCTGTCTGTGCGGGCTGATGTCTATCACTCTCACAGCGGCCATCGTGTTGTTTGCTCTCGTTCTGCTTCTCCTCTTGAGACGCTTGAATCTGTTGCCCAGTACGTTGTTGCTGGGACGCCTGTCTCTTTGAGTCAGAAACGAAAGCCTGGCTCATCTCCTTCCTCCTCCCCGACGGGTAAGAAGGCTTCTCTTTCTTCCTCGCCCCCTATCTCTGACTCTCTTGCTCTATCCCCTCCCATTTCGGTGGTTGTGGCCACTGTTCCTGCTATGGCGGTTTCTTTGGCCCCCGCTTCCCTCTCGGTTGCTGCCCTTGCTGAGGTGCACTCCCTGGTTTCTGCCCCTCCTGGTGCTGTCCTTAACCCTCGGTTGTCCCCCCTCCCTCCTCCTCCTCTTCCGGACCCTGCTCGTCCGCCTCTGGTCGGTCCTCCTGCTACCATCCCTTCATCCTTACTCAGTTTACCCATGCTCCCCTAACCCTGACTTCGCTGACCCTGATCCTGATCCTGCGCTTCTTTAACGTGCTGTGTTCCATTTTCACCTATGTTTCTTCAATGTCCTCTGTTGCTGTCCTTTCTCTTTTTGTCGATGTCTATTCTTCAATGGAATATTCGCGGATATTACGCCAATTTCCATGAACTCCAACTTCTGATTTCACAGTTTTCGCCCCTTTGTATCTGTCACCAGGAGCCGATGCTTGGTGCTCGTCCTGGTCGCTTCCGTGGTTATTCCTTTCTCTTCCCCCCTCCTCTGGATTTTGCTAGGATCCCATTCCTCTTCTGCTCTCTTGATTCGTTCTGATGCTCCCTTCGTCCCCGTACTTTTTGCGTTGTCTCTCCAATGTTCTGCTGCACGTGTCTTTGTGCGTAAATGGTACACGGTTTGTTCCATTTACCTCCCTCCAAATGTCCCGCTTTCTCTTCCCGATCTTAATTAAACACATACTGGACTCCTTGCCGTAGCCTGTGCTTCTGCTGGGTGATTTCAATTGTCGACATACCCTCTAGGGTGATGTTCTAACAAACACCCGGGGTCGTCTTCTCGAACCGTTCATCCTCTCTTCTTCCCTGTCTCTTCTGAATTCTGGTGAGCTCACTCATTTGGGCTCTCGGACTCACACCCTTCCCTCTCTTGATCTTTCTCTCTGCTCGTCGTCTCTTCACTTGGATTTCACGTGGTGGGTTCTTGATGACCTCCATGGCAATGACCATTTCCCCATCCTTGTTACCTCTTTCTCTTTTCACCCTCCCCTCTCCTTTCCTAGGTGGCAGTTTGCTAAGACAGACTGGAACCTATTTACTCTCCGTGCTGCTCTCTCTGACCTCTCTCTCGTGCCCTCCTCCTTTTTCATGACACCATCTTCGACGCTGCCCTCCGCTTTATTCCTCGCTCTTCCTCTCGGGGACCACGGAAGTGCGTTCCCTGGTGGAATGTGGACTGTGCTCGGGCTTTCCGCTGTAAGCATGCAACCTGGAAGAGACACTTTTTTCTTTTGTTTCGGAAGGCGAACGCGTAGCGAGTCACTCTTCACTCGAGTGAGGAGTTGTAGCGAGTCACTCCTATGGTGGCCCATAGGGCCATCTGTTCAGCTAAGGGTGAGTGCTGGAAGTCTTTTGTTTCCACCATTACGTCCGAAACTACTCTGCCGCAGATCTGGAAGCATGTCCACAAGATAGCAGGTAATTTCGTTCCCGTTGTCTCGCCGGTCCTTCACCTCCGTGGTTCTCTTGTAGCGAACCCGTTGCAGGTCATGACAGAATTGGGTTCCCACTTTTCTTCTGTTAGCTCTGGTTCTCATCATCCTAAATCTTTCCTTCTTCGTAAACCTTTCCTTGAATCTCGTCCTTTAGATTTCTGCACTCATCTCAGACTTCCCTATAACGATCCTTTCTTTCTCTCTGAACTTCAGTCTGTCCTGGCCCTCTGCGGTTCTTCGGCGACGGGCTCTGATGGTATTCATTATGAGATGCTTCACCATCTCCCTCCGTGCATGTCTCAGTATTTACTGAGTCTGTATAATCTGGTCTGGGAGTCGTCGTCAGTCCCTGAGGACTGGCTCGATACCGTTGTCCTCCCTGTTTGGAAACCAGGGTCTCTTGGGACATCCCCTAAGGACTTCCGCACTATTGCCCTCATGAGTTGGATCTGCAAACTTTTTGAACGTATGGTTAACGTTCGTCTGACGTGGTTCTTAGAACACTATCACCACCTCTCCCCTTCTCAATTTGGTTTTCGCAAGTGCCGCAGCACAACAGATGTCCTGGTGAACTTGGAGGTCTATATTCGTACTATTTTTGCTGCGAAGACCTCCGTTGTTGCCGTCCTTTTTGACCTGGAAAAGTCTTACGACACCACTTGGCGATATCACATTCATCACATTCTCTGAGTGAGGCTTGGTACCACTCTTTCTGCCTCTTTTCAGCAATACGAGGGTGTGCCCCAAGGTAATGTTCTGAGCATTACTCATTTTATAGTTGCCCTCACTGGTCTTCTTTCCACTCTTCCTTCTGGCATCTTCTCCACTCTCTATGTCGATGATCTTACCCTTTACTGTCGGAGTAATGATTCGTCTCTCCTTCAACGGTGGCTTCAATAGGCGATTGATTCCGTGTCGTCTTTGGCCACCGATCATGACTTCAGGTTCTCTATGTTTAAGACTTGTGCTATGACCTTTACTCGGAAGCATGTCGTTCTTCGTCCCTCTTTGTCGCTTTATGGTCTCCCCCCTTAGGTACAAAGATTCCACTAAGCTTTTGGAGTTAATCATTGACACTCGTTTGTCTTGGTCGCCCCATATCTCTTACCTCCGAGTTGAATTCTCTAAGGCCCTTATCCACCTTCAGGTATTATTCATACTTCTTGGTGAGCGGATAGACGCACTCTCCTCGCTTTACATTCCTCTCTTGTCCTGTCTAAACTCGATTATGGTTGCCCTGCATATTCTTCTGCTTCTCCTTCTACTCTTCGCCGTCTTGATCCTTTGCACCATACTGGGTTGCGCCTCAGCTATGGTGCCTTTCGTTCGACTCCCGCCCTCAGCTTGTATGTTGACACTGGCTTCCTATCTCTCCAGAACAGCCATGATCGCTACTGTTTTCGCTATCTTACGAGGTCCTTGCAACATCCTTCCTCTGCCTTTGTCATGCTTTAACTTTTACCCCTCCTTTGGTTCCTGTTCCTCTTCACCATCTCCCTCTTTTCTGTCCGGTTATCTCGCTTACAGGATTCTCTTTCAGTTCGTATTTCTAATATTTCTCCTCGTGTTGTTCCTTCCTTGCCCCCGTGGAGAGTCCCCCTTCCGAAGTTTTGTACATCCTTGATCTGTATCACTAAAGCTTTTACCCCTCCTACGGCTGAGAAACACCTTTTTCTTGAGCACTTTTCTTCGCACTCCCGCTCTGTTACATCTTCACCGATGGGTCTAAGTCTGCAGACGTTGTAGGCTATTCTGTTGCTTTTCCTGACAGCACTTATGTGTCGCCTACCTCCGGAGACTAGTATCTTCACAGCAGAACTGTATGCTATTTTCTATGCACTTCGTCTCCTGTTTTCCTGTTGTCAATTTTCCTTTGTAGTTGTCGTTGACTCTCGTAGTGCCCTCATGGCTCTCGAGTCATTTAATCTGGTCCATCCAGTGGTCGTCGAGATTCAGCATTGGCTCTTTCTTATTTCCAGTAAATTTAAGTTAGTTGAGTTTTGCTGGGTTCCCAGCCATATTGGTGTCTCTTTAAATGAGCGTTTGGATGCTGCCGCTAGGGAACCTGTTCACTTTTGTCCCATCTCCCGTAAAGGTATTCCTTATTCCTACTTTTACCCAGTTATTCCTTCATTGATCCTTACCTGTTGGAAGCATTGTTAGTCTTCTGTTACTGGTAACAAACTGCGTACTCCTAAGGGTATTGTGTCCTCATGGCCGTCCTCCTACCACCGGAACCAGCGAAGGGAAACGGCTCTGGCGAGGTTGCATATTGGCTATACACGCTTAACTCACGGTCACTTAATTGAGCGCCGCCCTGCTCCTTATTGTCCAAATTGCATTGTCTCTCTTATAATCTAGTTCACACTGCTCGTCCTGCTTCTAATGCAACTGGTGTCTACTCTATTTCCTGTTCGTCTTGTCCTCTCCAATACTTTGGTGAAACTGACCGTACACTGAACAGACTTAAGGAACACAAAAGAAGTGTTAAGTCTGCACACACAAGCAATGTTCTTTTCTGTCCTGTGAGGGATTCTAATCATCCTACTGATTGGTCTTCCTCTAAAATAATCTTTCCTGCCTCTACTCTACACAGACGCCGTCTTGTCGAATCGGCTCTGATACACAACCTACCCATCCTCAACCTGATTCCTGGCTTTGTTGCTGTTGACTCTTCCCTTTCTCAGTATATATTTCAAATGTTCTAAACTTTCTAAGAAACGTGATCTAACATAAGCCTACCCTTCCTTTTGTCTTTCTTTTTCTTACTCTTGTTTTCTCTTACGATCCATTTCTTATTCCTATTATTACACCCTTTATTACAACTTACCTTCCGTACCTTTTGTCTTGTTCTTTTCTTCCTCTGAGATTTCCATCTCCTCACCTCTCTCTTGTCTTCTTAAAACTTAATACATTAAGACTGAAGACAGAATTCAATATAAATTAAAGTAATAAATTAGTTAAGAATTTATCTTAAAGAAAGTAAAGTTTAAACACCTCTTCTCCCGTAATTTTTTTTTTATGGACCTACGAATGCTCTCTTCCTGGGGAGAAGTCAGTCACCAATTAGTACCACCTGGACGAGACTCTCATGTTGACCCGTGCAGGAATTTTGCCCATTACTAAGTTCCTATGTTATCACCGCCATCCGACCTCGTCTACAACAGGAACTACCAATTAGTTACTCAGATTGCCCAATAAGGCTAAACCATTATAGATATGGTTAGGATGAATAGTCACAATAACGTGGCTGAAAAAGTAAATCAAACCCCCACACTAGAAATTAAAGAGACGACGACGTTTCGGTCCGTCCTGGACCATTATCAAGTCGATTGTGGTGAGACGAGGGAGGCAAGGGCATTAATTCAGAGAACGCCTGATTGGAAATTTGGCGATTCTGTCGTAATACCTAATTGGGGGCCAATACACGTCACAGTAAACAAACACCAACACGGGTTCAGGAAATGGAAATCATGTCCATCAAACCTAGAATATAATGATTAAGGTAGTACAGGGAAGGATTTGTAGATTGCATATTTCTGGACTGCCAAAAGGCTTTGATATAATACCTTACAGGAGATTACTATACAAACTTGAGAGGAATTGTGGGAATAAGAGGAGAACCCCTAACCTGGGTAAGTATTTGGCTAACAGGTGGGACCCAGAGTGTAAGAGTAAGGGGCGAGAAGTAGGACTGGAAAACAGTAACTAGTGGAATATCTCAAGGATCGGTGCTGGGACCATTTAGATTTTTAATATACTTAAATGACATGTCTACAGGAGTTGGATCTTATATATCGATGTTTGGGGATGACTCCAAATTAATGAGAAGAGTTGTGACAGATGAGCATTGTAGAATCCTACAAGAGCACTTGAACAAGTTTCAGAGATGGTCTGAGAAATGTCTACTGAAGTTCAACATGAGCAAGTGTAAAGTTATAGAAATGGGAACCGGTGAAGACCGAAGACCAAAGAGTCCGTACACAATTAAGGGAAACTTCGTACCTGTAACGACTCGAGAAAAAGACCTGTGGGTGGAAGTAACCCCAAACCTAACTCTAGTGGCACAAATAAAAAAGTTAATTCCAGCAGCGTGTGTGTTGAGATCCTCAGACGACCACGACACTGCATTGTTACTGACACGGACCTCTGCTTTAATGCCCTATTGCGTTGCGTTATTTTTTGAGTACAAGGCAACAGTGGACAAATCCAGGCATCAGTGTATCCAGGCAACAACTAACAAGGTAACAGTGTTGCTGCTAATGTACACTACTCTCTTGGTGTCGTGTTCTGTGGTGCGAACCTCAGAATATATAATATATGACCTTTTAATTTTGATAATTCCATAAACTATGTTATTACGACATTTAATTCGATTACAACAATTTTGTTTCAGTGGAGCTAATGCGGTTGGAAGCCCCACAAAGAAGAAAGGACTAAGCTATGGGTTGACTTCGTTTTTCCTTATTGCCCAGATGGCGGGGGCTGGCTTCTTGGCTCTTCCAAAAGCCCTGTCAGACGTGGGTAAGTATGCTCTGATAAATATATAATTAAAAAGTCTCTCACACATACACAAGCAAACATACACACGCACACATACACACACACACACACACACACACACACACACACACACACACACACACACACACACACACACACACACACACACACACACACACACACACACACACACACACACACACACACACACACACACACACACACACACACACACACACACACACACACACACACGTGGGACCAAGGAGCCAAAGCTCAACCCCCGCAAACACAACTAGGTGAGTACACACACACACACACGCACATGAGACTGCTATACAAACTTGAGAGGCAGGCAGGAGTAAGCGGAAAGGCCCTAGTATGGGTGAAGAACTACCTAACAGGAAGAAGCCAAAGGGTAATGGTAAGGGGCGAGAAGTCGGACTAGCAAACAGTAACGAGCGGAGTACCTCAAGGATCGGTGCTGGGACCAATCCTCTTTCTAATTTACGTAAATGATATGTTTACAGGAGTGGAATCCTACATGTCAATGTTTGCGGACGATGCAAAATTAATGAGAAGAGTTGTGACAGATGAGGATTGTAGGATCCTCCAAGAGGACTTAAACAGGTTGCAGAGAAAGTCAGATAAATGGCTACTGGAGTTTAACACGAGTAAATGTAAAGTTATGGAAATGAGATCAGGTGATAGGCGACCAAAGGGACAGTACACAATGAAGGGGAACTGCCTACCTGTAACGATTCGAGAAAGAGACCTGGGAGTGGACATAACACCTAATCTAATTCCTGAGGCACATATAAATAGGATAACAACAGCGGCGTATTCTACACTGGCGAAAATTAGAACTTCTTTCAGAAACCTAAGTGAGAAGGATTTTAGGGCACTTTACACTGCCTACGTGAGACCAGTCTTAGAGTATGCCGCACCATCATGGAGTCCCCACCTGAAGAAACACATAAGGAAACTGGAGAAGGTTCAGAGGTTTGCGACGAGGCTTGTCCCAGAGTTACGAGGGATGGGATATGAAGAGCGTCTGAAGGAACTGAACCTTACAACACTAGAGAAAAGAAGGGAGAGAGGAGATATGATAGGGACATATAAAATACTAAGGGGAATTGACAAAGTGGAAATAGATGCAATGTTCACACGTAATAATAACAGAACGAGGGGACATGGGTGGAAACTGGAAACTCAAATGAATCACAGACATGTTAGGAAGTTTTCTTTTTGCGTGAGAGCAGTGGAAAAATGGAATGCACTTGGGGAACAGGATGTGGAAGCAAACTCTATTCATAATTTGAAAATTAGATATGATAGGGAAGTGGGACAGGAGTCATTGCTGTAAGCATCCGATGGCTGGAAAGGCGGAATCCAAGAGTCAATGCTAGATCCTGCAAGCAAAAATAGGTGAGTACACACACACACACACACACACACACACACACACACACACACACACACACACACACACACACACACACACACACACACACACACACACACACACACACACACACACACACACAGAGTCTATGTGTGTGTGAAGACCTTTGCAGACCTGTGAAGCTAGGTCTGCAGTTAAGGAAGTTGCCATGGAAGTGGCCTCCTCTCAGGAAGCAGCTAGATGTACTAGCCAGCTGATAGAGAGAAAAAGAGCAGTAGTAGTAGCAGGCATTAAAGAGCAAACAGGGACCAGACCAAAGGAGCGGAGAGACAAGGACAAAAACATGGTTAAAGAGATCCTTAAAGAGGTAAGGATGGAGGGAGCTGAACAAAATGTTGAGAAGGTTTTCAGGCTTGGAAAGTACAACAAGGACAGAGACCGAATGATAAAGGTGGTATTCATGAGCGAAATCGCGAAAGAGGAACTGTTAGAAAGGAAGTGCTGTCTAGCAAATGTAGAGAAGTTCAAAAGAGTACTCCCACAGAGGGATATGACAAGGGAAGAGAGAAAGCAGGCAGCAGACGCGAGGAAGGAGCGCAGGGAGAGAGAAAGGAATCAGGGAGCCACAACCCCAATCCCTGCAATCTCAGAGGGGAATGGGGGAACCCTTCTCAAACAGTGCACTAGCCACAGGGAGTGCGGCACCACCCCCACATTCTACCCAACAGACAACCTACCTGCCCCAACCCCTGTCAGCCCCCCACTAAGTACCCACCTAAGACACCCTCCCCCCACCCAACCCTCTCCTCCCACTCACCCCTTTCCTCCCACTCCCCCCTCCCCCCAGGACCTCCCTTCTCCCCCATCCCCCAAGCCCTCCCTTCTCCCACATGCCCTCCCGTCTCTCCCACCCACAAGCCCTCCGTTCTCCCCCGCCCCTCTAAGCCCCCCACTCTCCCCCACCCCACCTAAGCCTTCCCCTCTCCACCATACCCCAAAACCCTCCCCTCTTCCTCACCCACCTCAGCCTTCCCTTTCCCCCCAGGCCCCCCAAGCCCTCCCCCCTTTACTGCCCCCCCAAACCCCCCCTTTTCCCCCATCCCCCCAAACCTCCTCCTCTCACCCCCCTCAACCCTCCCCCTTTCACCCCCTCCAACCCTCCTCCTCTCACCCAACCCTCCCCCTCTCACCCACTCCCCCTACCCTCCCCCTCCCCCCATCCCCCCAAGCCCTTCCTCTTCCACCAGTCTCCCCATACCAGATCCTCCTAGCTCCCACTCACCCCAGACCCCACAGGTCCCCCCCCCAGAGGAAAATCAGAAGAGAGTCAGTTTCAGGGCAATGTACTCGAACAATAGATGGGATCACAAGCAAGGCAAGTGAACTAAGGGAAAGAGCACAAGAAGTGAACCCAGATGTAATCGGACTCACTGAAACAAAACTCTCTGGAATCATAACGAATGCCGGGTTTCCCCAGGAGTACACAGTAATAAGGAAAGAGAGGGAAGGTAAGGGAGGAGGCGGAGTGGCCCTACTCATGAGAAAGGAATGGAATTTTAAGGAGATGGCTATCCCGGGCTGTGAGGGTTTCCGAGACTACATAGCAGGCACCATGACAATGGGAGGACCAAGGATAATAGTAGCAGTAATATATAACCCACAACCAATTGATTGAAGACCCAGTCATGAGTATGAAAACAACAACATAGCAGTTAACACTATAATTGAGAGGGCAGCCTCTGCTGCATGTAGAAATAGATCCCACCTGCTCATCATGGGGGACTTCAATAATGGAAGAATTGACTGGGAAAACTAGGAACCACATGAAGGCGAGGATACGTGGAGTGCCAAACTATTGGAGGTGGTGACTAGAAACTTTTTAACCCAGCATGTCAGAGAACATAGCAGCATAGCAGGTACCATAACAATTGGAGGGAAAAAAATTATAGTCGTAGTCATATATAATCCACCACCAAATGACAGAAGACCTAGACAGGAATATGATAGAAACAACATGGCCACCATTAACATAATAGAAAGAGCAGCTTCTGTTGCTAGCAGGAATGGATCTGGACTACTAATTATGAGAGACTTCAACCATGGGAAGATAGATTGGAAGAACAGAGACCCGCATGGAGGACCAGAAACATGGAGGGCTAAGCTGCTGGACGTGGCAACAAGAAACTTTCTAAGCCAGCACACCAAAGAACCAACAAGAATGAGAGAAGATGAACCAGCAATGCTTGATTTGATATTTACCCTAAATGAGTGGGATATAAGAGAAGTTAAGATGGAAGCACCCTTGGGAATGAGTGACCACAGTGTATTGAACTTTGAGTACCTGGTAGAGCTAGGACTTATCTCCCCCAAAAAAGAACTAGGAATCAAAAGACTGGCATACCGAAAGGGAAATTATGAACAGATGAGAAGTTTCCTAAGTGAAATTCCTTGGGACACAGACCTCAGAGATAAGTCCGTACAGGGTATGATGGACTATGTTACCCAAAAGTGTCAGGAGGCAGTAAACAGGTTCATCCCGGCCCAAAGGGAAAAATCCGAGAAGCAACAGAAGAATCCATGGTATAATAGGGCATGTATGGAAGCGAAGAAACTGAAGAAAAAGGCCTGGAGGAACTTCCGGAATAACAGAACACCAGAAAGCAGAGAGAGATACCAGAGAACCAGGAATGAGTACGTCAGTGTGAGAAGAGAAGCAGAGAAAAGTTTTGAAAATGATATAGCAAACAAAGCCAAGACCGAACCAAAGCTACTCCACAGTCACATCAGAAGGAAAACAACAGTGAAAGAACAGGTATTGAAACTTCGAACAGGCGAGGACAGGTATACAGAGAATGACCGAGAGGTGTGTGAAGAACTCAACAAGAGGTTCCAGGAGGTCTTCACAATAGAACAAGGTGAGGTCACTGTGCTAGGAGAAAGGGAGGTAAACCAGGCGGCCTTGGAAGAGTTCGAAATTACGAGAGAGGAGGTCAAGAGACACCTGCTGGATCTGGATGTTAGAAAGGCTGTTGGTCCAGATGGGATCTCACCATGGATACTGAAAGAGTGTGCAGAGGCACTTTGCTTGCCACTCTCCATAGTGTATAGTAAGTCACTGGAGATGGGAGACCTACCAGAAATATGGAAGACGGCGAATGTGGTCCCAATATACAAAAAGGGCGACAGGCAAGAGGCACTGAACTACAGGCCAGTGTCCTTGACTTGTATACCATGCTAGGTGATGGAGAAGATCGTGAGAAAAAACCTGGTAACACATCTGGAGAGAAGGGACTTCGTGACAAATCGCCAACATGGGTTCAGGGAGGGTAAATCTTGCCTTACAGGCTTAATAGAATTCTACGATCAGGTGACAAAGATTAAGCAAGAAAGAGAGGGCTGGGCGGACTGCATTTTCTTGGATTGTCGGAAAGCCTTTGACACAGTACCGCATAAGAGGCTGGTACATAAGCTGGAGAGACAGGCAGGTGTAGCTGGTAAGGTGCTCCAGTGGATAAGGGAGTATCTACGCAATAGGAAGCACAGAGTTACGGTGAGGGGTGAGACCTCCGATTGGCGTGAAGTCACCAGTGGAGTCCCACAGGGCTCTGTACTCGGTCCTATCTTGTTTCTGATATATGTAAATGATCTCCCAGAGGGTATCGATTCATTTCTCTCAATGTTTGCAGACGATGCTAAAATTATGAGAAGGATTAAAACAGAAGAGGACTGTTTGAGGCCTCAAGAAGACCTAGACAAGCTGAAGGAATGGTCGAACAAATGGTTGTTAGAGTTTAACCCAACCAAATGTAATGTAATGAAGATAGGTGTAGGGAGCAGGAGGCCAGATACAAGGTATCATCTGGGAGAGGAAATTCTTCAGGAGTCAGAGAAGGAAAAAGACTTGGGGGTTGATATCACGCCAGACCTGTCTCCTACAGCACATATCAAGCGGATAACATCAGCGGCATATGCCAGGCTGGCCAACATACGAACGGCATTCAGAAACTTGTGTAAAGAATCATTCAGAACTTTGTATACCACATATATCAGGCCAATCCTGGAGTATGCAGCCCCAGCATGGAGTCCATATCTAGTCAAGGATAAGACTAAACTGGAAAAGGTTCAAAGGTTTGCCACCAGACTAGTACCCGAGCTGAAAGGTATGAGCTACGAGGAGAGACTACGGGAATTA
>NC_091223.1:22392282-22434782 GCF_040958095.1 Procambarus clarkii | reverse complement strand
TTCTCGACTGTGCAGTGGAAAATAACACGATGTTTAACAGTGAAAAGGTACAAGTACTTATATCTACTGATGGTAGAAATTAAGATCTTAAAAACGAAATACAGGGTACACCACATAATGAAATCTACTCAGAGTAGAAAATATATTAATGTTCTGGTAATTATGATGTCTGGTGACCTGACGCTTAGTGAACATAACGAAGCAAATATAGCATCAGCCAGGAAAATTATAGAATGGAATATGAGAACATTCAAATCATGGGATCCCAACACAATGTTAATACTATTGAAATTACTGGTGTTGTCCTGCCTTGAGTACTGTTCGATAATCAACTCCTATTTTAAAGCAAGAAAGAGTTGTGAGACAGAGGGAAAGCAGATAACATATACAGCACATATAGACACGATAGAGAACATAAATTATTGGGACCATCTCAAATCTCTAAAAACTTGCTCCAATAATATATACATGCAAGATACTAGGAGGCCAGTTTCCAAATTTCCTCAGTAAAATAACAATGTACTGTAGAGAAAGATATGGAAGGCAATGCAGAACAGAACTATTGAGGAGTAATTTTATTTTTAATATATTTTCCTTTAGGTTTATATATCAAATTTATATTTAATTCTGTAACATTCATTAATATTAATTGTAATGTTGTGTCAAAGCTGCATGATAGATGCAAAAAACAATTACTTATTAAATTTGTATATCTAAATATATAATATATGATTTGGCTAATAATGATATTTATAGTACTACTAGCAGTACCCGGCCACACATTGCTGTGGCCGGGTACACAGCAACCTTCCCTGTCCCCCAGTCCTCTCCCACCATTCCCCCCTCACCCGTCTCCTCGGCCTCCCAACCATTCCCTACTCCACTATCCCCTCTTCCTTCCCACCATGCCCCACCCCCCCTGTTCCTTTAACCATCCCACCATTCTCCATTCCCCCATCCCCTCGTCTCCACCATCCCAAATTCCCCCGTCCCCTCGTCCTTCACCACCATTACCCCCCTCCCTTGTCCCCTCGACCTCCACACCATCTCTCACTTCTGTCCCCTCGTCATCCCCACCATTCCCCACTCCCTCGTCCGATGCCTTCCCAAATGGTCTGAAGTTCCCATCAGTAAATTGGGAACATCAAGTGATCTGATGTTCCCATCACTGAAATATAAGAAAAATAGTTAAAAAAAAAGAAATGAAAATAAGAAAAAAAAAGTATACTCACGAAATGAATGGTATGGTAAACAACACAGCTCAATTCCAATACAATTCACACAAAATACTTAAATCAAAATGAAAATAAATCAAAATCTATGAAAATTCAATTTATCAATGCAATCAGAAACAATGAAATGGAATTGTAACTATTTAGCATTTGTGTTGCTCTTGCATGCAACAGATGGCGCTGTTTTTTAAGAAAAGCATAGTTTTACCTGTCACAGGTGTGGCATCTATACTTATACTTACGAAATGAACGGTATGGTAAACAACACAGCCTAATTCCAACACAATGTCACACAAAATAATTCAATAAAAAATTTAATAAATCTAAATCTATGAAAATAAAATTTATCAGTGCAATCGGAAACATTGAAATGGAATTCGTGACATATTTAGTATAGCGTGCATGTTACTATTATGTGCAACAGATAGTTCTGTTCTTCAAAAACGCATGTTTTTACCTGTCACAGGGGTGGCTTCTATATAGTAGGTATATAAAAAGACGCGCCTATTCGAATGCAACTTTGTGTCAAAATATAAAAGCAATCGGTGAAGAGGTTTCGAAGATTTCCCTCATATGAAAAATACAATTTTTCAGAAAAAAAAACATTTTTTTTTACCGTCACAGACGTGACATCTATATAGTATGTATATAAAAACCTGGCTGGATGCGACTGGAACGTTGTGTGAAAATTTCAAAGCAATCAGTGAAGAACTTTCGGAGATTAGCGGTCATGCACAAACGAACATTTCCATTATTATTTATGTAGATTTCCTCCTTTACATATACAAAAATACCATTTTAATTGTTAAAATTATATGTATGTATTGTTCAGTAAAATAAATTAACATAAATTAACAGCTGTGTTATGGTGATGATATACAGCTGTTGTATGGGGGTCATATACATCTGTTTTTTCACCTAGATGTACTCACCTAGTTTTGCTTGCGGGAGTTTAGCTTTGGCTAAACCAACCTCTCAACAGTTAATCTACTGGTGTACAGATTCTTGAGGTTCTCGAGCTCTATCGTACCTATATTTGAAACTGTATGGAGTCAGCCTCCACCACATCACTTCCTAGTGCATTCTATTTACTAACAACTCTGACACTGAAAAGTTCTTTCTAATTTGGGTACTCATTTGGATACTCAGTTTCCACCTGTTTCCCCTTGTGTATGTACCACCCGTGGTAAATAAGCCATCCTTGTCTACCCCTGTCAATTACCCTGACAATTTTGTATGTGGTGATCATATCTCACTGAGCTCTTCTGTCTTTCAGCGACGTGAGGTGTAGTTTACTCAGCCTTTCCTCGTAACTCATGCCTCTTAGTTCTGGGACTAGCCTAGTAGCATACATCTGAACTTTTTCCAGCATCATATTGTGTTGACAAGTAGCGGGCTCCAGTCGGGGGCTGCATACTCCAATTGGCCTTACATACGTGGTATACAAGGTTCTTAAACATTCCTTACACAGGTTTCTGAAGGCTGTTCTGATGTTAGTCAGCCTTGCATATGCTGCCGATGTTATTATTTTGATGTGGGCTTCAGGAGACAGGTTTGGCCTGATATCAACTCCTAGATCTTTCTCTCTGTCCGTTTCGGGAACGACCTCATCTCCCATTCGGTATCCAGTGTCTAGCCTCCTATTTCCTCCACCTAGTTCCATTACCTTACATTTACTTGGGTTGAACTTCAGTAGTCATTTGTTGAATCATTCCTTCAGTTTGTCTAGGTCATCGTGTAGCCTTATACTATCTTCTTCTGTCTTATTCCTCCTCCTCATATTTTTTGCATCATCACCAAACACAGAGAGGAACGATTCTATACCCTCTGGGTATAGATTTTTTTACCATTTACATATATCAGAAACAGTATAGGGCCATGGACTGATCCCTATGGGACTCCACTGGTGACGCCTCGCCACTCCGAGACCTCCTCCCTCACAATTACTCGCTGTCTTCTGTAGCTTAGGTACTCCTTTATGTGGTGGAGTACCTTGACTTTCACTCCCACATGCATCTCCTGCTTGTGAACCGGTCTCTTATGCGGTACTGTGTCAAAGGCTTTCTGGTAATCAAAAAATATGCAATCTGCCCTCCCTTCTCTATCTTACTTGATTTATGTTAGCTTGTCATAGAACTCAATTAATCCTTTGAGGCATGATTTGCCATCTCTGATTCCATGCTGATGTTGTGTTATAAGCTTCTTACCCTCCAGATGTTCCACTTGTTTTTTCGCATAATCTTCTACATCATCTTGCATGGTATGCAAGTTAGGGACACTGGTCTGTAGTTCAGTGCTTCCTGTCTTTCACCCTTCTTGTATATCGGAACTACATTGGCCGTTTTCCAAAATTTTGGCAGTTCACCTGTTACCAGTGATTTGTTGTACACCATTGAGAGTGGCATGCACAGAGCTTCTGCTCCTTCTTTTAGTATCCATGGTGAGATTTCATCTGGACCTATAGCCTTTGTCACATCCAAATCTAGCAGATGCTTCCTCACCTTCCCACTGGAAATCACAAACTCCTCTAGTGGTGTCCGGTTTGATATTCCCTCTCCTATCTCTGGAACTTCTCCTTGCTCTACTGTGAAGACCTACTTGAATTTCTTATTGAGTTCTTCAAGAAGATCTCCTTGCTCTTCATACTCTTTGTCGTTTGTAGTGAATCTGTCTGCCCCTATCCTCAGTTTCATTACCTATTCCTTCACTGCTGTTTTTCTCCTGATGTGGCTGAGCAGATATTTAGGTTGATTTTTTGCCTTGCTAGCTATGTTCTTTTCATATTATCGCTCTGCCTCTCTCCTCGCCCTAACGGATTCATTCCTGGCCCTCAGGTATCTTTCTCTGCTTTCTAGTGTCCTGGTATTTATCCAAGCTCTTGTACTTAGCTGCTTTGCTAGCTTACATATTAGATTACACCTTGGGTTTCTTGTCTGCATTTCATTGTTTTCCCTTTGGACTGTTGCCTCCTTACACTTCTGCGTGATGTAGTCCATCATTTCTTGGGCCATCTTTCCTCTGAGCTCTGTTTTCCAGGCTATATATGTTAGGGATTTCCTTATCTCCTCATAGTTTCCCTTCCGGAATGCCATTCGTTTGTTTTCTGGGTCCTTCCTTGAGTATCATAACCCTACTTCGACCAAGTACTCATACATCAGTACACTCTGATCACTCATTCCCACTTGAGCTTAGAAACCGATTTCCCTTATGGTGGAGTCATTCAGAGTGGGACTAGGTCTAGTCTCGCTGGTTCATTGTTGCCTCTCCTTTTTGTGGGTCCCCTGACATGTTAACTTAAAAAGTTTATTGTTGCCACTTCAAACAGTTTAGTTTTCCATGTTTCCTCACTTCCATGCGGTTCCTTGTTTTCCCCCATGAAGAGCAGATGGGATCGATTTCTACAGGTAGCAGCAGCCGCTCTCTCAATTATTGTGTTAAGTGCCATGTTGTTTCTATCATACTCATGCCTGAGTCTTCTGTCATTTGGTGGATTATATATCACGGCTACTAATCTTGATCCTCCCATCATCATGGTGCCTTTTTTGAAGTTTTTGAACTTCAGAAACTTCAAAAAACTCCAGCTGCGAGGTCATTCCCTCGCAGCTGGGAATAACCATCTCCTCGAAACTCCATTCCTTTCTCATCAATAAGGCCACTCCACCTCCTCCCCTTCCTTCCCTCTCTTTCCTTATTACAGTATAGTCCTGGGAAAACACTGCATTCATTATGATTCTTGAGAGTTTTGTTTCTGTGAGTCCAATTACATCCAGGTTTGCTTCTTGTGCTCTTTCCCCAAGTTCACTTCCCTTGATTGTGATCCCATCTATGTTTGAGTACATAACCTTGAAGCTGACTGTCTTCTGTCTATCCTCAGTTTCTGTTGGTTCTGAAGGAGTTATGGGACAAGGGGTGTCCAGGGGATGAGGACCTAGGAAGGGGGGAACTTGGGGGATATGGGGTGTGAGGGGTTGGGAGGATCTGGTACATGTGGGCTGGGAGGGTCAGGAGTGGAGTGGCTGAGAGGGTCTGGTATTGGGGGTGAATTAGGACATGGCATGGGGGACCAGGGAGGTGGGGCATATGGTGGAAGGGCAGGGGAGCTATTGGGTTCGGGAATGGTGGGGAGTCTGGGGTATGGGGACATGGAGATCAGGGTTTGGGAGGAATTTGTGAGTTGGTTAACTGGGTCTCAGAGGATTATTGGGCAAGGAAAGAGTGGGGACATGGAAGATATTGGATGAAGGGGGAGGGGACCAAGAGGGGTATGAGGTGAGGGGGGGGGGGATGGGGGACTGTGAGGATATGGTGGTGACAGAGATGTGGGGACAGGGATGGTATGGGATGAGTCGGGATGGGGGACAAAGAGGGTAAAGGGTGAGGGGGGTACAGGGAGGGTATGGGATGAGGGAGGGTATGGGGTGAAAGGGGGGAGATGGTTGAATGAGGGCAGGGAGGGTTCTGGGTAGGGTGTGTATTATATGGGGTGGAAGATGGGGGTGTTGCCCTCTACTCTGGGGTTGCTGGGGTGCTGGTTGGGAGTTCCCCACTCCCCTCCATGACTGTTGAGTTGGGGGGGCTGTGGTTCCCTGATTCTCTCCTCTTCCCTTACGCTTCCTCCTCAGTTCTGCTGCCTTTACTCTTTCTTCCCTCGTCATGTCCCCTCTGGAGGAATACTTCATGTCTCACAGCAGAGAGAGACATTGGAATTTGTGGCAGAACCTCAAAGCCATTCCATTGGTTTAGGAAGCTTGGGGCACCTCCAGCAATGTCATGCACTGTACACATTCGAGGAAGTTGAGACCATCTGTAGTCAAGATTTCAGAGTCAATCTACTTGACTTTCGATCTATATCCTGAATGACCTGTTGATTCTGTGGCCACCAAACTCGATGACGTTTTTCTATATCTGCACAGTAGAGAATTTAGCATACATGACAAGGCCTCACAAATGCCCTAAAGCACTCGACTGCTCGTCATTGCCTCGTGTTATCTGTCACATATTTTGGCCAAGATTCTAGAAGCATCTCACCTCTGCGTCGCTTTCCGACGACGCTTCTACAGTACGCAACGAATTCTCAGCAGTGTGTCTGGGTTGACCAGGCCAGATTAAATTGCACTAGGACGCCTTGATGTCGCTAATCCCATTTGTAGCAACAGTTTTCCCATCACGCTTTCTTATAGCATATGTACTCTCTATTTACGCATTATTTTCTCTCATGCACTGGGGGACATCAATAGTTCTGCTATCTGAATATTTATATTATTTGGGACATAACATCACACTCATTCCCTCGCTTAATAACATACCTTTGTGCCTCTCACAGGTTGGCTGGGTATTCCAATGATGCTGCTGTTCTGTGGAAGTGTGGGCTTCGCTGGAACACGGCTTGGCCAATGTTGGATTATATTGGAAGAGAGATGGCCTGAGTACAAACTACCAACTAGGCAACCCTATATGGACATAGCTGAGAGAGCTCTGGGGAATGTTGGAAGGTGAGGAATGAGGTAGCTCTGTTTTGGTCTGTTTCTGATTCTTTACTTTCCCAGTCATCGAATTCAATGACTCCAGATTATCTTACCTCTTATCTAGATTTGATATCATGAATGAATTTATCCTCTACCTTTTAAAATATTCCAACGGGTCACTATGTTTATGTTAAAGTAATTCCTTACAACTATATAGTTCATCTGGATCTGCAGCTCCCTCCGTGTAATCTTGGGTTGATATTTCTCAGTTTAAAGAATTTGTCCTTTGCTCGGTATTTTGCTAAGTATTTTACGTGTTACAACCATGACTCTATTTCAGTGATGTGCTGTTCAGTTTCCTCAACTTACACCTGTCTCCCTAGCTGGGAGCACTAGGCAAATATTACATAATCTAGTACAAACAGAACCACATGTACTGCTGGTGTAATTTATCTCCGTGTGTCTCCGGATTTTTATTTTTATTTTTATACTCTTGCAGATACCACTTTTTCATTATGTATTACTCGTTTTGAATATACTTATCTGTTTCCATTCTGATCATGGTGTATTTATAAACCATTCCTGAAGGTTGTCTTAAGGTTGCTATGGCAGTTTCTATTGACCCACTGTGCTTTTATTAAAGTTCATTTTAAATACAGACGATGCATTTCATGTACAATGTTAGCAGCGTATTTTATTTTAGGGCTCTGTTACATAACGTATAATGTAGATTACATATATTGTAGTTTACATGAAGTTTTAGATTTTCATATAGAGGTTTCATTAGTCATTTTAATTCCACAGTGACTATTATTCTTCGATAACCCCTAATAAAATTATAGTTTTAGCCAACATAAATAAATTTTCGGCTGTTCAACGTACTGCATAGTCAAGAAAAGATATATGTTCCACTATATATTGTGTAATAGGTTAATGAACACTCATTCACAGAAGGAGGTTCAAGTTCTTTTCGAAGTTAGAAGCCTGATATTTATTAAATGATAAATTATGACCACTAAACGAAAAAGGAACATTCTTGTTAACAATCACATTATTCTAAATAACCATCTCGCTTGCTGACAGTCAGAAAAGATGCACGAGACTTGCCGAATGAAATCAGCTGAATGAGCATCCACTCTAACCAAGAATAATTTTTGTACCAAACAGGAAAATCACGCAGATTTCTGTCGTGTTGAACTTGTTCGGGTCAACGACCGTGTTCATCATCCTCATCTCAGAGATGGTGGCCAAAATCATAGCGTTTGAATGCCCTGGCCAATGTGTCCTCACCAAGTGCGAGCTGGTCATTATTGTCGGGGCCGTCATAATTCCCTTTACCTGGCTAGGAACTCCTAAAGATTTCTGGTAAGTAGAAAACCATCGCCTTACGCTGATGCATCTTCTCTCACTCCCAAACTACATCATCTCCCGCAGTAGCATCATCTTATTCGGTGGCAATGTCTCACTCAGTAACATCATCTCAAACAGTGGCATAAACTCCCACAGTGAGTATTGTCCCAGTGTCATCATCTCCCACATAGACATCATTTCCCACAATGGCCTTATCATCAACAGTGACATTATCTATCGCAGAGACATCATCTACTGTGGCATTATCACTCACATAGGCATCATCTCCCACATTGAAATCATCTACCATTGTAGCATCATCTCCTACAGTGGCATTATCTCACCAGTGGTGTTATCTCCCATAGTGATATCATCTCCAACAGTGGTCTTATCCCCAACAGCAACATCATCTCCCAGAGTGAAATCATATCCTCTCGTGGCATTATCACCAACATTGACATCACCTCCCACAGTAAAATTCTCTCTAATAGGTACATCATCTCTCACAGTGACATCATTTCTCAGTGTCATCATCTCTCACAGTGTCATCTCTCACAGTGTCATCATCTCTCACAGTGACATCATCTCTCACAGTGACATCATCTCTCAGAGTGTTATCATCTCCCCAAGTGGCATCATCTCTCTCAGTGGCATCATCTCCCACGATGATATCATCTTCCACAGTGACATCATCTCTCACAGTGGCATCATCTCCCACAGTGACATCATTTCCCACAGTGGTATCATCTCTCTGTGGCATCATCTCTCACAGTGGCATCATCTCCCACAGTGGCATCATCTCTCTGTGGCATCATCTCTCACAGTGGCATCATCTCCCACAGTGGCATCATCTCTCACAGTGGCATCATCTCCCACAGTGGCATCATCTCCCACAGTGGCATCATCTCCCACAGTGGCATCATCTCTCACAGTGGCATCATCTCCCACAGTGGCATCATCTCTCACAGTGGCATCATCTCCCACAGTGGCATCATCTCCCACAGTGGCATCATCTCTCACAGTGGCATCATCTCCCACAGTGTTATCATCTCCTACAGCGGCATCATCTCCCATAGTGACATAATCTCCCACAGTGTTATCATCTCCTACAGTGGTATAATTTCTGACGGTGGCATCATATAGAACAATGACATCATCTCCCCCAGTGGCATAATCTCCCACAGTGGCATCATTTCTCACAGTGGCATCATCTCTCACAGTAGCATCATCTCCCCAAGTGGCATCATCTCTCACAGTGGCATCATCTCTCACAGTGGCATCATCTCTCACAGTGGCATCATCTCCCAGAGTGGCATCTTCTCTCACAGTGGCATCAACTCCCCAAGTGGCATCATCTCCCACAGTGGCATCATCTCTCACAGTGGCATCATATCCAACAATGACATCATCTCCCACAGTGGCATCATCTCCCACAGTGGCATCATCTCTCACAGTGGCATCATCTCTCACAGTGGCATCATCTCCCACATGGCATCATCTCTCACAGTGGCATCATCTCTCACAGTGGCATCATCTCCCACAGTGGCATCATCTCTCACAGTGGCATCATCTCCCCAAGTGGCATCATCTCCCACAGTGGCATCATCTCTCACAGTGGCATCATATCCAACAATGACATCATATCCCACAGTGGCATTATCTCCCCCAGTGGCATCATCTCTCACAGTGGCATCATTTCACATATTGGCATCATATCCAACAATGACATCATCTCCTACAGTGACATCACTTCTCACGGTGGCATTTTCTCCCACAGTGGCATCATATCCAACAATGACATCATCTCCTACAGTGACATCACTTCTCAAGGTGGCATTATCTCCCACAGTGGCATCATATCCAATAAAGGCATCATCTTCCCAAGTGGCTTCATTTCCCACAGTGGCATTATCTCCCACAGTGACATCATCTCCCCAAGTGGCATCATCTCCCACAGTGGCATCATCTCCCACAGTGGCATCATCTCTCACAGTGGCATCATCTCTCACAGTGGCATCATCTCCCCAAGTGGCATCATCTCTCACAGTGGCATCATCTCCCACAGTGGCATCATCTCTCACAGTGGCATCATCTCTCACAGTGGCATCATATCCAACAATGACATCATCTCCCACAGGGCATCATCTCCCACAGTGGCACCATCTCCCACAGTGGCATCAGCTCTCACAGTGGCATCATCTCCGCCAATAACATCATGTCCCACAGTGGCATCATCTCCCACAGTGGCATCATCTCCCCCAATGGCATCATCTCCCACAGTGGTATCACCTCCCCCAATGGCATCATCTCCCACAGTGGCATCATCTCTCACAGTGGCATCATCTCCCACAGTGACATCATCTCCCACAGTGACATCATCTCCCTCAGTTGCATCATCTCCCACAGTGACATCATCTCCCACAGTGGCATCATCTCTCACAGTTACATCATCTCCCACAGTGGCATCATCTCCCAAAGTGGCATCATCTCCCACAGTGACATCATCTCACACAGTGTTATCATCTCCTACAGTGGCATCATCTCCCACATTGGCATAATCTCCCACAGTGGCATCATCTCCCACAGTGGCATCATCTCCCACAGTGACATCATCTCACACAGTGTAATCATTTCCTACAGTGGCATCATCTCTCACAGTGGCATCATCTCCCACAGTGGCATCATTTCTCACAGTGGCATCAGTTCCTACAGTGGCATCATTTCTCACAGTGGCATCATCTCCCACAGTGGCATCATCTCCCACAGTGGCATCAATTCTCACAGTGGCATCAATTCTCACAGTGGCGTCATCTCCCACAGTGGCATCATTTCTCACAGTGACATCATCTCCCACAGTGGCATCATCTCTCACAGTGGCATCATCTCCCACAGTGACATCATATCCCACAGTGGCATCATCTCTCACAGTGGCATCATTTCTCGCAGTGGCATCATCTCTCACAGTGGCATCATCTCTCACAGTGGCATCATATCCAACAATGACATCACTTCTCACAGTGGCATCATTTCCCACAGTGGCATTATCTCCCACAGTGGCGTCATATCCAACAATGATATCATCTCTCACAGTGGTATCATCTACCCCAGTGGCATCATCTCCCACAGTGGCATCATCTCTCACAGTGACATCATTTCTCACAGTGACATCATTTCTCACAGTGACATCATTTCTCACAGTGCCATCATATCCAACAATGACATCATCTCCCACAGTTGGCATCGTATCCAACAATGATATCATCTCCCACAGTGGCATCATCTCTCACAGTGGAATCATCTCCCACAGTGGCATCATCTCTCACAGTGACATCATTTCTCACAGTGCCATCATATCCAACAATGACATCATCTCCCACAGTGGCATTATCTCCCCCAGTGGCATTATCTCCCACAGTGGCATCATATCCAACATTGACATCATCTCCCCCAGTGGCATCATCTCTCACAGTGGCATCATCTCCCACAGTGGCATCATCTCTCACAGTGGCATCATATCTCACAGTGGCATCATATCCAACAATGACATCATCTCCCACAGTGGCATTATCTCCCCCAGTGGCATCATCTCCCACAGTGGCATCATATCCAACAATGGCATCATCTCTCTCAGTGGCATCATCTTCCACAGTGGCATCATCTCTCACAGTGGCATCATTTCTCTCAGTGGCATTATCTCCCCCAGTGGCATTATCTCCCACAGTGGCATCATATCCAACATTGACATCATCTCCCCCAGTGGCATCATCTCTCACAGTGGCATCATCTCCCACAGTGGCAATCTCCCACAGTGGCATCATCTCCCACAGTGGCATCATCTCCCACAGTGGCAATATCTCCCACAGTGGCAATGTCTCACACATTGACAAGGTACACGTTATCATTGATATTAATATCTGCAATAATAAAATCAACTTTTGAGTGCTTGAGGTAAATATGGTGTCAATATTTCTCACAAAGTGTTGATATACTACACGGGCGCAAGCTGTTACACTACTCTCATAATATTATTATTATATAATTATATATATATATATATATATATATATATATATATATATATATATATATATATATATATATATATATATATATATATATATATATATATATATATATATATATGAAAAATAGAAAGTGCTTAACGCGTTTTCGGCTAATTCGCCTTCATCAGAGCAAAGTAGAATGAAGATAAGATTGCTGATCAGACCTTTATATCCGCCTGGGCAGATCACGTGACCACCAAAAATAAGTGGAGGAAAGGAATTATAAGAAAGAAGGTAACTGCAGAAGGCCTATTGGCCCATACGAGGCAGCTCCTATTAATATCTCCAAGTGCCATACGTGTTAAATGATTGCTATATTGTTTTGACGTGCTATATTGAGGCTTAAATAGGGATCCAACTTGTACATACCGGGGCTCACATTAAGGCTGTTGTTACAATGTTTGATCAGAGCAGACTCGATCACGTTTCGTTCAACAAAATCTTTACTTTTAACAATACATTAACAATACGCAAAAAGGGAGAGAGGTAGGAAGGAGGGTGGGGTGGCAGTAAGGGAGGGAGGGAAGGAGGGGGTTGGGGTAACAGGAAGTGAGGGAAGAAGTGGGGGGGGGGTTGGCCGGAAAGGAGGGACGGAGGGAGTAAGGAGGGGAGGGGTGGCAGGAAGGGAGGGAGGGAGGAAAGAGGGGTGGGGTGGAAGGAAGGGAAGGAGGGAGTAAGGAGGGGAGGGGTGGCAGGAAGGGAGGGAGGGAGGAAAGAGGGGTGGGGTGGAAGGAAGGGAAGGAGGGAGTAAGGAGGGGAGGGGTGGCAGGAAGGGAGAGATGGAGGAAGGAGGGGTAGGGTGGCAGGATGAGAGGGAGGGAGGAAGAAGGGGTGGGGTGGAAGGAAGGGAGAGAGGGAGGAAAGGGGCAAGGCTGGCAGGAAGTGAGGGAACAAGGGGTTGGGGTGGCAGGAAGGGAGGGAGGGTGGGAGATAGGTACGGAGTGGGTTGTGTGGCAGGAAGAGAGGGAGGATGGGAGGGAGGTAGGGGGGTTGGGTGGCAGGAAGAGAGGAAGGGTGGGAGGGAGGTAGGGGGGGGGGGTTGGGTGGCAGGAAAGGAGGGAGGAAGGGAGGGAAGAAGGCGGGTGGGGTGGCAGGAAGGGTAGGCGGGATGGGGGGGGGTAGCAGGATGGGAGGGAGGAAGGGAAGTTGGGGGTGGCAGGAAGGGAGGGAGGGAAGAAGGCGGGTGCGGTGGCAGGAAGGGAGGGAGGAAGGAGGTTGGGAGTGACAGGAAGGGAGGGAGGGAATAATTCGGTGGGGTGACAGGAAGGTAGGGAGGAAGGGAGGTGGGGTGACAGGAAGGTAGGGAGGAAGGGAGGTGGGGTGACAGGAAGGGAGGGAGGATGTGGGGTTGGGTGGCAGAAAGGTAGGGAGGAAGGGGGATGGGATGGCAGGAAGGGAGGGAGGGAGTAAGGAGGAGGTGGGGTGGAAGGAAGAGGGGGAGAGAAGACGAGTGGCAAGAAGGCAGGGTGGAAAAGATGGGGTGACTTGAAGGGAGAGTTGAAGGGAAAGCTGTGAGAGGAGGGGTTATCAGGAATGGCGGGAGGAAAAGTTGGTTGTAAGGGGGTCGGGGGGGTGCGGAGTTATGTACTCAGAGCAGGTACTCACCTAGCAATGGTGTGCTTTTCGAGCAAGGTGGCGGGCGTGGGCCAGGGGGTCGAGTGCATGGTGGACTTTCTAAGTAGAAAAATGTGTGGATAATAGACAGTGAGAGGGGAGGGGAAGGTGGTGATGGGGAAGGATGGTTGTGGGTGAAGAGGAAGGTTGTGTGTGGGGGGAAGGTAGCAGGGTGGAGGGGGTTTCTCCGAGAGGCGGGATTTCTACCTGGAGAGAAAGATAGGGAGGGGGGCGGTCGGAGAGGGAGAGGTACATGGAGCTGAAAATAAGAGGAAAAAGTGATGGGAGTGGAAAGGGATGGATGGGAGGGGGAGAAGAAACAGAGAAGTGGGGAGAGAGAGGAGTTTTATTAAGGAAGTTGTAGGTACTTACCAAATTGTCATTGGTGGAAATGACAGACTGCTTACAAGGTCTATAACAAGTGGCGGGTTCCAAGAACTACATTTTCTCTTCTTAACTTCCCCTAGAGGAAAACTGTTTTCATTTCAATTTTAATCAGATGTATAAAAACGATATTACAACGATGGACTATGAACGGGGCACAGAAGCTGGAGCACATAAACTACATTTTCTTCCTTAACTTTCCCTATAGGAAATCTATTTTAAATTTAATTTTGCTTGATTGAAGTACTAATAACGAAAATATAAAGATGAAGTATGATGGACAGGATTTCGAGCTCAAGAAATACATGCTTTCCTCTTCCTATCATCAAAATACTGTACCACGGGTTTAGAAGTCATTTAAATACAATGTATAATAACGAAATTACTATGATAAAATATGACTGGGTCAGGAGCTGTAGTCTGAGAACTACTTTCTTTCCTCTTACGATGGTTTAAAATTTAATTTTAATTGAACTAATAATAACGAAATTACAACTGATAACATCTAGAGTCTGGCCCACAAACTATCGTACGACATTGCAAAGATAAAGATGAACTCATGACTGTACACATTACACTGTAACTTATCACTAACTGCATAGTTACAATACAGTTATATTTTTATAATAGGTTATATATTATAACAAAAGATGCAAAACGAAGCCATGAGAATTATCCTCGGATGCCCTCGTACAACTAAATTAGTAAACATGAGGAAGGAACTGAATATTCCATGTGTGTGATCGTTTCATTGAAATTAATGCTTTACTTAATATCAAGATGCTTCAGGGCAAGGGTTAGGGCGACTAACCCGCCCTAACCCTTGCACTGAAGACCTCCAGGCCTTCTTTCTTGAAGGTCAGCATCCCTCCAAATGGATTACCAAAACCGCCACTGTGCTCAGAATGTATAATATTCAGCACCTCTACCAAGAGAGACTGTCGACACTGTCCTGCCCCATGCGAGATCACCCCTTTTCAAATTACTGTCACCCCTTTCCTACCCAAGAAGCTGATTAGAGAAGAAACCTTGCTTCGTGAAGAAACAAAGTACAATGCCTTAAGCCAAATTGATGCTTTGGTCAGAGAGCGGTCTCTGTCCCAAAATGCTTACACTGATGGCTCCTTACAATAGTCCTATGGTTCAGCTGGAAGTGCAGTTGTTGTGACAGCGAGAGATGGTTCCTTCTCCCATCAGTGTGAAACGCGTATTAATAACTGGGCCTACACTCTTCAAACAGAATTGGTTGCCATAATCATTGCACTCGAGCGCGTATATGACTACAAAATTGACACGCTAATTATAAGTGACTCTTTGTCATCATTGACTGACCTCAGCTCCCTAAGGCATAACTGTGACGTGCTTATCTCTGAAGCTAGACACAGATATAATGAAAAAAATCAATGATGGAGTCAGAGTTTGTCTCCTGTGGATTCTTTCCCATATTGGTCTCCAAATGCATGCTAGAACTGATGAGCTAGCCAAAACCTTTGCTCGTGAAGAGGGTAATTGATTACCATCGTGGACTGCCTTTGAGCAGCCTGAGGACAGTAATACCATCAACAAAATCACCTAGACTTGAGGCAAAGTGAAATTAACACCAGTTACTCCATTTATCATCATTCTATTATGCAGGAAGTTTCACATGTCTATGGGCCTTCCAATAAGGTTAGTAGACTTCAAGATGTTACCACTGCTAGGCTTAGGCTCGGCTACAAGTACCTCTGGGAGTTTGTAACTTCTGCTGATGTAGATTTGACTAAATGTAAGCTTTGTCAGCAGAATTATTCGCATACTTTGCGTCATTATATAATGAAATATAAGCAAATCGTGGAATTCAGAGATAACACCATCAATGAAGTCCATGAAATGTGCAAATACTTCATTCATAATGATGTACTCCCGAGAATCTTAGCGAAGTATAAAAGATTTGGGAGCCAGTCGGCCGAGCGGACAGCACACTGGGCTTGTGATCCTGGGTTTGATCTCAGGCGCCGGCGAGAAACAAGGGGCAGAGTTTCTTTCACCCTATGCCCCTGTTACCTGCAGTAAAATAGGTACCTGGGTGTTAGTCAGCTGTCACGGGCTGCTTCCTGGGGGGTGGAGGCCTGGTCGAGGACCGGGCTGCAGGGACACTAAAAGCCCCAAAATCATCTCAAGATAACCTCAAGATATCTGTGGATAATGCATGCACATGACTGTACAGCTGCCGCCCAGTTCCAGTTCGGTGGGTGTGGAGCAAGACTAGTAACTGCGTGACTCACCATAGATGTAAAGTGCCTTGAATAGTGACTGTTGTGAGCCTCTTGTTGATTCACTTGTGATATAAAGAGATTACTGATGTGTATATGTATTTGTGTAAATGATTCTATATATATGTACATGTGTATGTAACATTAACAATTGTGTAACAAGCTTCATAAGATTGTCACTTTCTAAGCTAAATGAACTATTGGGCTCAGTTCCTGAACCCTATTATGTGCCTCTGTAACCATTTTCACATCCACCCACGGGATGGGTGTGGGGTCCATAATAATGAAAGATATTGCATTGAATAAGGCTTTTGATAAAATATGGTAAAATAAAATACCATGAAACTACTAGCTCATGGACTCAGTGAGAAAATGTTGCAATTGATTAAACAATTGCAAAGAGAGAACATAGTCGTCCCAGTAAACAGAAGGCGACTGGGAAAACGTCGACAGCAGAGGAGCCGCCAGGATCCAAGTTAGGGCCAACAATTATTGTAATTTTCATCATTGACTCTGATATTAAAGTCGCAAACCACATCATCAAATTCGCAGATGTTACGAAGACTTACAGGATTGTTGGATACAAACGCTAAGTAAATTTCAATATTTATAAATGAAGGTTCTAGTATACAGTATATAACTGTATAATTATAACCATAATAATCATAACCATAATAATCATAACCATAATAATCATAACCATAATAATCATAACCATAATAATCATAACCATAATAATCATAACCATAATAATCATAACCATAATAATCATAACCATAAAAATCATAGCTATAATAATCATAGCCATAATAATCATAACAATAATAATCATAACAATAATAATCATAACAATAATAATCATAGCCATAATAATCATAGCCATAATAATCATAGCCATAATAATCATAGCTATAATAATCATAACCATAAATCATAACCATAATAATCATAATGTTACGGCCCTCTCGGGACGCAACGGGATTCTTACTCTGATGTTGTTAGAGGAAGATATATATCCGTTCCCAAGCCAGTAGAGGCTATCAAGGGATGTGATCCGTGACGCAAGTAACTTAAAGGGAGTAGGGAAAGAAAGTTAAGAACTTAATATTATAATTACCATCACCGAATAAATATATTAAAAGATTACACAGGGGGAGGGGTATTAACACTATACAAGGGGATTATTCACAATATAGTCTTCTACTGAAGACTCTGGATCCAGAAGCTAGGTGCTGAGTCCTCGGTGTTTTCTTCGTGGCCTCACAACGTGTCCTCTGAGAATGCTGAGCCTACCCTGGCCACAGGTCAGCCAAAACACAGGTCCACTGGGGGCACCGCCGTGGAGGCCGTCAACCACAAATCCAGCCGGTCTGCTGGCAGGTTCTGGACCCGCAATGCTGGTCAGGCCACTCCACGAACGATATTAGAGTAAACACCCTAGACAGGAGTCTCGTGTGATATCACAAATCACCCTCCTGTCCTCAATACCCCAGTGGATGATCGTCTCCAACAGTCAGTCCCGGGTAATCCTTTTACCACCACTTCACTGGCAGACTAACACACCACAGTGTTCTTCCGGGGGGGGGGGGGGGGCGACTTCACAACGGCTGCAGCAAAGTACAAGGTATGGAGACTGGCTGCCTCGGGTAGACTGACTCAACTTCCATCACAGCAGTCCCAGGTCGACTCTGTAAGCAGACACGTCATCAATAACAGGGACACTAAAACACCTCACTTACAGACTCAGACACAAACGCCCGACATATCCACTCCATAGATGGCGTTGTAGTCTGAGCACCACCTCACCAGAGGTCAGCGGCGGCGGTGTTGAGTGCTGAACGGGACTGGAAACTGGCCCTTGTGGCCGGTATTCGCCGTCCTCCCCAGGTGTCGTCGTCCGTTTGGCGGGGGTTTCGGGAGCTGACCCACAGATGGCGTGGTCGTTACTGCTCCGTGCTCGGACGCTGGATCCGGGTTCGTAACACCATAATAATCATAGCTATAATAATCATAACCATAATAATCATAACCATAAAGACAGTAAGGCATTTAACAGACGGCAGAAAATAACTCCTGAGTAACGATTAACCAACTGTTGAATCTGTGTAACAAGAAGGAAATACATAAATAACGAACCATATCTTAAAATGATAAAACGCATCTTTGACTTTCAAGAATGTAAAATAATGATGCAGATGTGCAAATTCCGTCTGCTCCCCTGTCTAGACTACTGCATTCAGGTATGGAGATGTCTCCAACACTCTCGTCTGCATCGGTGTGGACTGCTGGAACCAAGTATGTGGATGTATCCAACAGAATGACAGTTGCACCGGAAAATGTTAACTGAAAAACAACGAAACTGAGACCTCACAAAGCTGACATTGTATCTATAAGGTGTGAAGGATTGAAGAAATTGTTTATGTAATAATCTAAGATGAGGTCTCATAAAGACCTTTTGTGCCCTCTGTAATGCTTTTGCGATACCGCTCACAGGATGAGTATGGGGTTCACAATAAACTAGCCGCCTTCGGCGGCAACAATCAATCAAATGAGACCTCACACCCCAGGCTTTAGAACTAACTTTTCAAAGAAAACTCGACAGATCTAATTTAACGAGAAACATTTAATGCTGAAGGTATTAATCTTCAAAAAAGTTTGAAGGTATTAATCTAGACCACTTTTAACAAGTCCAACATCTCACAACAGGGGCAATAGTTTCAAGCCACCAGTCAACACACAACAGGTTCAACATATCACAACTTGAACAACAGTTCCTGTTGGTGACTGAATACTATTCCAGTCAACACACTACAGCAGACATGACGAACTTATTCATTTAATGGGAAAAAATCTCGAGTCTCATCCTGAGTATTTTCTGTATATGAGTTTTTAATTGTACACTAACCTAATATTTATGGTTTAAATTGGCGATGCTCAGTGTAGCAGCAACCGATTTATTGTTCACATCCAGACCACTAGAGATGGTTACCCACTGGAGGAAAAAGGAAGCGTATTAAACTTATTGAAGTACTTCTAGGCTGATTACTGATCTTCCCTTGGATGGAACCCACAGCAGTATCTGACCTTCCTGGTACATTTAATACAGGTGTGATCAGTCATTTAGAGATTCTCAGATGCAACCCACAACAGTAACCTAATTTCTAGGTATAAAGAAAAATGCCCAAACGTCTCGTCCTGTGCGGAAATCGAGCTCAGAACCTGCAGACCTGAGGGTAATTAATGTTAAAATCGTTTAGTAGAGAAGTTAGTAAATTTCGTTGTGTGATTCAGTGTTCCCACATACTACATATAATAATTTCACATCATCTCTTTCCCTTTCTCTCTCCATTCTTACTCCCCCCCCCCCCTCTCTCTCTCTCTCTCTCTCTCTCTCTCTCTCTCTCTCTCTCTCTCTCTCTCTCTCTCTCTCTCTCTCTCTCTCTCTCTCTCTCTCTCTCTCCACCAGGCAAGCCTCACTGCTGGCAGTGATAGCAACCGCAGCAGCTGTTGTAGTAATAGTGATCCAGATCTTCGAGTTCCCTGAGACGCGCCCGGATAATCCCCAGTACCCGAACCCGACCGTGGGTTCTTTCTCACTGGGGTTTGGCTCAATTCTCTTTGCTTTCGGTGGAGCTGCTGTCTTCCCCACCATCCAGAACGACATGGAGGACAGGTCCCAATTCTGGAAGAGCATTTGTCTTGGATTTCTTGGTAAGTTACTTTCCACTTGGAGTAGAAATCGCAGTCTATATGTTGCATATTCACATTAGATTTTATATAACATCCTAATGTGTTTCATTAATAATAATTGTCAAATATATTTAAACACTTTCAAAAATGTATTGGCTACTCTGCCAATGCTAGCATTGGCAGAGTATGTAAGCAGCAACGTTCCAGTGATTAATTTTAATATCTGACCAGTCAGGAATAAACAGGAATAAAGTGGGCGTAGGTGGCACTTGTAATACAAGTGTATTGTAATACATAAGAATTTAGAAGTAGTCAATCCGTCAAACCCGTTGGGTTACGGAGTGGTGCCCTGGGTGTCTAGTTATTCTAGTCTAGTTGGGTGCAACGCCTGCTGTGGCTGTGAAGGCCAACCCGAGAATGACAGTCTCGTCTGCAACGAGTGCAGATAAACATCGAAGCGGGTGCGTCTGACAGTGGTCGAGACCTCCTCTGAAGTCTATTATCCTCTGCCTGCCTCTTCAGTTCATCTTCGAATATCTGGAGTCCCTTTTGCACTTTGCATCGCCAGGCAGATCTGTCTGCAGCTGCTGTCTCCCAAGTGTTGATGTCGATGTTAATCTGCTTGAGGTCGCGTTTGCAGGCGTCTTTGAAACACAGCTGAGATCTTCTGGTGGGTCTCTTTCCTGATGCCAATTCTCCATATAAGAGGTCCTTCGGGGTAAGAGGTATGCGGCAATCTTCCATGTGTGTGACATGGCCCAACCATCACATGCGTCTCTGCTTCAGGAGAGTGAACATTGAAGGGACTCCTGTTCTCTCGAGTACCGTGTTGTTGGTGATGTGGTCTTCCCACGTGATATCAAGGATGCGTCTCAGATTCCGCATGTGAAAGGTATTGAGCCGTCTCTCCTGGCGAGAACGCAGGGTCCAGGATTCCAAACCATAGAGAAGTGTACTCACCACACATGCCATGTAGACTTCTGCCTTGGTGTGCACTGTCAGTTTGACATTTTTTCCAAATGCGCTTTGTGAGCCTGGCCAGTGTTGTTGTGGCCTTCCCGATACGCCTGTTGAGCTTAGTGTCAAGGGAAAGGGTGTCTGAGATTGTGGAGCCCAGGTTCTCAAACTCGTGAACTGCCTCCAGCACATAGTCTGTGATGTTTATACAGGGTAGCTCATTGACATCATGTCCCATCACCTGTGTCTTCTTCAGGCTGATTGTCAGGTCGAATGCGGAACAGTCTGCGGCAAAGCGGTTGAGTAGCTTCTGCAGGCCTTCTGCTGTGTGTGCGGTGATCGCTGGGTCGTCGGCAAGAGGAACTCTCTGGGGATTCCCATCTGTACTTTCGTCTTTGCTCGAACTCTGGATAGATTATAGAGCTTTCCATCAGGTCTTGTACGGAGATAGATGTCCTTTGTGGTTGTTCCAAAGGCATGCTTGACGTGAAGGATATGCCGAACAGAGTTGGAGCAAGAACGCACCCCTGTTTAACACCACTGTTGATGTTGAATGGTTCAGAAGTTGAGCCGTCATACACAACTGTTCCCTTCATGTCCTTCATTGTATCATGCTGAGGAGGGTGGGTGGGCAGCCAATTTTGGCCAAAATCTTGTAGAGTCCGTCCCTGCTCACGAGGTCAAAGGCCTTTGTAAGGTCAATGAAGGCGAAGAATAAGACATTTCTCTACTCCCTGCACTTTTCTTGAAACTGTCTCTGGAAGAACACCATGTCAGTGGTCGAATTCTCTGCTCGGAAACCGCACTTTGACTCAGGTACACTCTTTCAACAAGAATCTAAAGCCTGACCAACACGACCATGGCGAAGAGTTTGCCGACGACGCTGAGGAGGGAGATGCCGCGATAGTTGTTGACATCACTTCTGTCACCTTAATTTTTGTAGAGAGTGATGATGTTTGCATCTGTCAAGTTTTGTGGCACCGAGCCCTCCCTCCAGCACTAGCACAGAAGTTCATGAAGCTCTGTTTTAAGTGTTCCACGAGCGCACTTGAGAACTTCAGGCGGAATCCCATCGTCTCCTGGGGGCCTTCCCTGAGGAATGTAAATCCAGTGCTTTCTCAACTTCACCCACAGTCGGTTCAAGATCAAGTTCTTCCATGACGGCACTCGATTGCATCCAAGGCCTTTACGCTGTCCAAGTTCTCTCTGAAATTTGGAGTAATGTTCCACCCAGCGATTCATCTGTTGATCATGGTCTTTAATGATCTCTCCAGTGACTAACTTCAGAGAAGCCATCTTATTTTGTGTAGAGCCTGTTCCCTGTTTGATCCCTTTGTACATGCCTCTTATGTTGCCGACAGTGTTTGCAGTATAGATGCTGGAAGAGAGTCGGAACCAGTAATCTTGCACAGTGCCTTGCAGTTTGTTTCGCTGAGGCACAGCGCCACTCCTGCGGCAATACAGAGGGCCTGTAGGTTCCTTTCTGAGAGTAGGTTCTTGTAGGATGAGAGAGCTCGTCTCTTTTCCTCTATGGGGGTAACAGTTTGTCTGCACTGGCTTCGAACCAATCTGGTGACTTGTTCTGCCTCTTACCGAAGGTGGACATGGCTGTGTTGAAAATAATGCCCCTGAGATGTGACCAACTCTCACTTCCGCTATCGCAGGGTGGTAAAGGAAGGGCATTTACCAGCGCAGCAGTGAATTCCTCCACCTGGTGAAGGTCAGGAGTTTTGTTTACATTATTGCGTGGTTTTCCCTCCTTCTTTGCTCTGTGGATTTTCCAGGACTGGAACTTTACTCTGCAAACGACGAGAGAGTGGTCAGTGTCACAATCTGCAGCAGCAGCGGGTCAGTGTGACGCTTCTCAGATTGCTATGTCCCATAAGGAACATGTCGAGTTGGTGCCAATTCTTAGACCTGGGGTGTCTCCATGAAACCTTATGCTGGGGCTTGGTGTCGAAGAAGTAATTGGTGATGCAGAGATCACGGCGACAGCAGAACTCCAGGAGGAGCTGCCCACTCTCATTCATCTTTCCAAATCTAAGCTGGCCCAGGCAGGAAGGCCAAGAGCTGTGATCAGAACCAACTCTTGCATTAAAGTCTCCCCAGGAGAAAAACTGGCCCTTGGTGAGGTATGTCTCACTAGCACTTGGTGAGCTAGGCCGAGGTCATCATAGAACTCATCCTTCGCTTTAGTAGAGGTCAATGTTGGTGCGTAGGCTGACCATTCCTGCTGCTGGATGAAGTTGAAGTTTGATGATCCTTTCAGACCCTTCTGTGGACGGTACTATGGACCTTAACAACCCGTTCCTGATGGTAAAGCCAATGCCATGCTCCCTTACCTCTTCTGGTGGTTTGACCACCAGATGAACAAACCACAGGCGCCAGTCAGGCGGCGGCAGACAATGTAAAAGTTACACCTCAGTACCAGTTAACCAGGAGGACAGGTCAGCGGTTACCAAGTCACGAAGAGGTCAGAGTTGATGCCGTCATGATAATCTTCAGGGATTAACTCCTAAACATCAAAATGCCAAACCCTCATGTTCAGCTGAGGAGAAGATCATAGAAGGGACAGTAGAGTGGGCGCAGCCCAGTAGGACGGTGTGTGTGGACTCAGGGAGGGAACATTATCTCCAGGAGAACTGGGGAACATTATACGAGTAAGTACGGCTCTCTTGTACTAAAGCACCTCATTCAGTACTCATGGCCTCTAGTAGGGAACATAGTTAGGGAGTGTCTTATTTAACTATTTCAAATAAAGTCATATATTGTCAAGTGTTATTAAATGTGTATTAATGGTTCCTTGTCTTAGTGATACTGGGCCTACCGTCCCTTTGCCTCAGTGACCTAGTGTCCCTAATTATTCAGTACTCTTCCCCCCGTTCGTCTTCCGTGTTGAGGTGTTAATATTGGGTGTGTCCCGCCTTATTCTTGTGTACTCTATAGTTCCCAAGTGGTCAGGATTATTCGAGTGTCAGGTCAGGATCCTTGTACCGTTCAATTGTCTCCTACACCTGTCCTGGTAGGTTATTCCATCTGCAAGACCTACGAACCTCACTCCGGTCCCCTGTCCGGTAACTCAGGGTGGTGGCAGTGTCACTCGGTAACTCATACGAGGGCTGTGACTACGAATATCTCCATCTTTTTGTCTCACTCTCCCTCGCCCTCACTCGCTCTCATTCTCCCTCCCTTGCTCTCGTTCTCGCTCTGCCTCACTCTTCCTCACTCTTCCTCTCTCTCTCTCTCTCTCTCTCTCTCTCTCTCTCTCTCTCTCTCTCTCTCTCTCTCTCTCTCTCTCTCTCTCTCTCTCTCTCTCTCTCTCTCTCTCTCTCTCTCTCTCTCTCTCTCTCTCCTCTGTTTACTGGTTTACGTCCTCGTATGACGGCCCGAGTGTTAACATCTTACGTGATCGGTAAAGCATCTGTTATTACCATAGGAAGAACGGAGATTGCATGGTTAGCTCAGTGGTAGGAGCGGGGTGCGCTGTCGAGATATTACAACCATCTTGTTGCACATTGCTTTTCACTGTGCCCATAATGAATTTTCTTTGGTTTGCAGTTACTCTTTGTTATTTACTTGTTAGAAAGTTTACTATTACTTGAAAGAAAGTTTACTTGTTAGAGAGATTTACTTGTTAGAAATCTGTTAGAAAGATTTTCTTGTTAGAAATCTGTTAGAAAGATTTACTTGTTAGAAATCTGTTAGAAAGATTTACTTGTTAGAAATCTGTTAGAAAGATTTACTTGTTAGAAATCTGTTAGAAAGATTTACTTGTTAGAAATCTGTTAGAAATCTGTTAGAAAGATTTTTTCAGTGATGAAGTACTTGTGAAATTCAGAACATGATTTGTAAACTTCACAATGCCCAAGGTTATGTTGTTAATTTTATTCCATTAAACTGTTATGTTGACATTTTAGAACAATCCTATAGAATGCAACTATGTGATGTTAGTATCTCAAGTCTGAAATTTTATGCTTCATGAAGGTAGAAGTATTTGTCTCCATTTTCTTCTGCAAGTAATATGTTATTATAACTTGTTATTGCAAATAACGCAACTGTGCCTCGTTTGGAATCTATAATATCAGCAAATAATGCCTTTCCTTATCGTTTTACAGGTATCATGTCCCTGTACCTGCCTGTGGGTCTGTGTGGCTTCATCTTGTATGGTGACCAAGTAGAAAGCAATATCCTCCTGACCGTGACGATGAACTTGGCAGTTGAGATCGCCATTGGACTACAGATCATTAACCTGTTGTGTACCTTCATCATCAGCTCCAATCCCGTCTCCCAGTCTGTTGAGGACGTCCTGAATGTTTCCAATAGTGAGTATTGACGGTTTGTCAAACGGTGGCAAGTTTTATTATTAAAAATTAAATCGCTTTCAGATGTCGGGGAATTAAAGTCTATGAGGCTTATCGAGGTCCCATAAGGTCAACAACTGACCTTTCTGAAGATGAAAGTTGCCTGACATACTTGCCTGACTCATGGACACCCAGGATTATCTGCCAAGTACACACTTTGTCCTATCGTGTGAATAATACCCAGAAGTTTTCGGTTGATAGTAATAATAATAATAATAATAATAATAATAATAATAATAATAATAATAATAATAGTAATAATAATAATAATAATAATAATAATAATAATAATAATAATAATAATAATAATAATAATAATAATAATAATATTAATAATAATAATACTATTAGTAATAATGAGAATTTGCATGCACAAATTCACACACACACACACACACACACACACACACACACACACACACACACACACACACACACACACACACACACACACACACATACACATACACACACACACACACACACACATACACACACACACACACACACACACACACACACATACACACAGATATAGAGGTGACAGCAGAGGATGTAATGAAACAGTTGACAACACTGGATGCAAATAAAGCTGTTGGACCAGACAAAGTATCACCGTGGATACTTAAAGAGGCAGCGCAGGCTCTCAGCGTGCCTCTGGCAATGATCTTTAATGAGTCACTTATGTCGGGAGAATTGCCCAGTTGCTGGAAGGAGGCAAATGTCGTACCGATTTTCAAAAAAGGTGATAGGGAGGAGGCACTTAACTACAGACCCGTATCACTGACAAGCATCCCCTGCAAAATACTTGAAAGAATAATTAGGCTAAGACTTGTTGAGCACCTGGAGAGCATTGGGTTTGTAAACAAGCACCAACATGGGTTCTGGACAGGGAAATCATGCCTAACAAACCTTTTAGAATTCTATGATAAAGTAACAAGGATAAGGCAGGACAGAGAAGGCTGGGCAGACTGCATATTTCTTGACTGCCAAAAGGCCTTTGATACGGTACCGCACATGAGACTGCTATACAAACTTGAGAGGCAGGCAGGAGTAAGCGGAAAGGCCCTAGTATGGGTGAAGAACTACCTAACAGGAAGGAGCCAGAGGGTAATGGTAAGGGGCGAAAAGTCGGACTGGCGAACAGTAACAAGTGGAGTACCTCAAGGATCGGTGCTGGGACCAATCCTCTTTCTAATTTACGTAAATGATATGTTTACAGGAGTGGAATCATACATGTCAATGTTTGCAGATGACGCAAAATTAATGAGAAGAGTTGTGACAGACGAGGATTGTAGGATCCTCCAAGAGGACTTAAACAGGCTGCAGAGATGGTCAGGGAAATGGCTACTGGAGTTTAACACCAGTAAATGTAAAGTTATGGAAATGGGATCAGGTGACAGGAGACCAAAGGGACAGTACACAATGAAGGGGAACAGCCTACCTGTAACGATTCGAGAAAGAGACCTGGGAGTGGATGTGACACCTAATCTAACTCCTGAGGCACATATAAATAGGATAACGACAGCAGCGTACTCTACACTGGCGAAAATTAGAACTTCATTCAGAAACCTAAATGAGGAAGCTTTTAGGGCGCTTTACACTGCCTACGTGAGACCCGTCTTAGAGTATGCCGCGCCATCATGGAGCCCCCACCTGAAGAAACACATAAAGAAACTGGAGAAGGTTCAGAGGTTTGCGACGAGGCTTGTCCCAGAGTTACGAGGGATGGGATATGAAGAGCGGCTGAAGGAACTGAACCTTACGACACTAGAGAAAAGAAGGGAGAGAGGAGATATGATAGGGACATATAAAATACTCAGGGGAATTGACAAAGTGGAAATAGATGAAATGTTCACACGTAATAATAACAGAACGAGGGGACATGGGTGGAAACTGGAAACTCAGATGAGTCACAGAGATGTTAGGAAGTTTTCTTTTAGCGTGAGAGTAGTAGAAAAATGGAATGCACTTGGGGAACAGGATGTGGAAGCAAATACTATTCATACTTTTAAAACTAGGTATGATAGGGAAATGGGACAGGAGTCATTGCTGAAAACAACCGATAGCTAGAAAGGCGGGATCCAAGAGTCAATGCTCGATCCTGCAAGCACATATAGGTGAGTACATATAGGTGAGTACACACACACACACACACACACACACACACACACACACACACACACACACACACACACGCACACACACACAGAGCCAAAGCTCAACCCCCGCAAGCACAAATAGGTGAGTACACACACACACACACACACACACACACACACACACACACACACACACACACAAGAACACACAGTCCCAATTTAGTCCCCATATACAAAACGGGTGACAGACCAGAGGCACTGAACTACAGGCCAGTGTCCTTAACTTGTATACCATGCAAGGTGATGGAGAAGATCGTGAGAAAAAACCAAGTAACACATCTGGAGAGAAGAGACTTTGTGACAAATCGCCAACATGAGTTCATGGAAGGTAAATCTTGCCTTACAGGCTTGATAGAATTCTACAACCAGGTGACAAAGATTAAGCAAGAAAGAGAAGGCTGGGAAGACTATTTTTTTGGACTGTCGGAAAGACACAGTACCGCATAAGAGGCTGGTACATAAGCAGGAGAGACAGGCAGGAGTAACTGGAAGGGTGCTCCAGTGGATCAGGGAGTATCTAAGCAATGGGAAGCAGAGTTACAGTGGGGGGTGAGACCTCAGACTGGCGTAATTACCAGTGGCGTCCCACTTTGCTCTGTACTCGGACTTATCCTGTTTCATATATACGTAAATGATCTCCCAGAGGGTGTAGACTCATACCTCTCAATGTTTGCTGACGATGTCAAAATTATGAGGAAGATTAAGACAGAGGAGGACTGCTTGAGGCTTCAAGAAGACATGGACAAACTGAAGGAATGGTTGAACAAATTGTTGTTAAAGTTTAACCCACGCAAATTCAATGTTATGAAGATAGGTGTAGGGAGGAGGAGGCCAGATACAAGGTATCATTTGGGAGATGAAATTCTTCAAGAGTCAGAGAGAGAGAGAGAGAAAGACTTGGGGGTTGATATCACACAAGACCTGTCCCCTGAATCCCATATCAAAAGGATAACATCAGCGGCATATGCCAGGTTGGCCAACATAAGAACGGCCTTTAGAAACTTGTGTCAGGAATCATTCAGAACTTTATATACCCCATATGACAGACCAGTCCTGGAGTATGCAGCTCCAGCGTGTAGTCCATATCTAGTCAAGCATAATACTGAACTGGAAAAGGTTCAAAGGTTTGCCACCAGACTAGTACCCGAACTGAGAGATATGAGCTACGAGGAGAGACTACGGGAATTATACCTCACGTTTCTGGAAATCGCTGGAAGACAGAAGAGTTAAGTGGATCATGATCACCACATACAAAATTCTCAAAGGAATTGTTAGGGTAGATAAAGACAGGCTATTTAACACAAGGGACACACGCAATAGAGGACACAGGTGAAAACTGAGTGCCCAAAATGAGTAACAAAGGTATTAGAAAGAACTTTTTTAATGTCAAAGTAGTTGAGAATGGAATGCAATAGAAAGTAATGTGGTGGCGGCTGACTCCATACACAGTTTCAAGTGTATATATGATAGCGCCCAATAGACTCAGGAACCTGTACATCAGTTGATTGACAGTTGAGAGGCGGGACCAAAGAGCCAGAGGTCAACCCTTCCAAGCACAACTAGGTGAGTGCAACTAGGTGATTACACACACACACACACACACACACACACACACACACACACACACACACACACACACACACACACACACACACACATACACACACACACACACACACACACACACACACACACACACACACACACACACACAAACACACACACAAACACACACGGGAGTGTGTTGGGAGGCGGTGGCTGAGCGGACAGCACGCACGCTGGACACGTGATCTTGTGGTCCCGGGTTCGATCCCGGGCGCCGGTGAGAAACGAAGGGTAGAGTTTCTTTCACCCTATGCTCCTGTTACCTAGCAGTAAATAGGTACCTGGGAGTTAGTCAGCTGTCACGGGCTGCTTCCTGGGATGTGGGTGTGTATGGTGTGAAAAAAATAGTAGTAGTAATAGAAACAGTTGATTGACAATTGAGAGGCGGGCCGAAAGAGTAGAGCTCAATCCCCGCAAACACAACTAGGTTAATACAGATACACGCACACACACTCAAACAGTAGGATGTAGGCTAGCTAAGCAGCAAAGTAAAAGGGCGTAGAGAAACTATAGGAATAACAGGACACTTGAGAGCAGAGAAAGTCACCAGAGTGCCAGGAATGAATATGTCAAGATGAGAAGAGAGGCAGAAAGACAATACGAAAATGACATCGTGAGGAAGGCAAAGACTCAAACTAAATTGCTGCACAGCCACATCAGGAGAAAAACAACAGTAAAGGAACTGTCAATGAAATTAAGGATAGGGACAGAAGGATTCACTACAAACGACAAGGAGGTGTGTGAGGAACTGAATAAGAATTCCAGGAGGTCTTCACCTTAGAGCAAGGAGAAATTCCAGAGATAAGAGAAGGAATAGTTAACCAGCAACCACTGGAAGAGTTTGAGATTACCAGTGAGGAAGTAAGGAAGTTGTTACCAGAGATAGATGTGACAAAGACTATAGGCCCAGATGGAATCTCGCCTTGGATACTAAAGGAAGAAGCAGAAGCACTGTTCTTGCCAATCTCCATAGTGTATAACAAATCGCTGGCAACAGGGGAACTGCTAGAAATCTGGAAAGCAGCAAATGTAGTCCCCATATATAAGAAAGGGGATAGACAGGAGGCACTGAACTACAGGCCAGTGTCCCTAACCTGCATACCATGCAAGCTGATGGAGAAGATTGTGTGAAGAAAGCTAGAGGAACATCTGGAGAGAAGGAACTTTGTAACACAGCATCAACATGGGTTCAGGGATGGAAAGTCCTGCCTCACAGGGTTAATTGAATTCTACAACCAGGTAACAAAAATCAGGCAAGAAAGCAACCTGTCCGCTTAAAAATAATGTCGCTTTTGACCGTTTACCAGTATAGCCGAAAGTGGACGTAATATGAAAATGAAAAAAAATGAAAATACATTTGGGATTTTTTTTTCAACAACAATAAGTTAAGGGTCCTCTGATAGGTTAGGTCGGCAGGAAATTCTCATAAAGTTTCAAAAAGTTATGAAAAACGTTAAGTGAAAGTTTCCTCTTCTAACTTTACCAAGTAGGCCGGACGACTCAAACAGAAAACGGGACAGTACGTCACTTTTGTGAGTCGATTTCATTTCAAATTATGTCCAAATTTGGCCATAGTGAGCATACGAGCGAAAAGTGACGTTATTTTTAAGAGGACGGGTTGAAGAAAGAGAGGGATGGGCAGACTGCATATTTTTGGATTGTCAGAAAGTCTTTGATACACTACCACACAAGAGGCTAGTAAAAAGCCGGAGATGCAGGCTGGAGTGAAAGGGAAGGTAGTCCATTGGATAAGGGAGTACCTGAGCAACAGAAGACAACGAGTCACTGTGAAGGGTGAGGTCTCAGATTGGCGAGACGTCACGAGTGGAGTCCCGCAGGGGTCAGTCCTTGGACCTATACCGTTTCTGATATATGTAGATGATCTCCCGGAGGGTATAGACTCGTTTCTCTTAATGTTTGCTGATGACGCAAAAATTATGAGGAGGATTGAAACAGAGGAAGAAAGTAGGAGGTTACATGATGACCTTGACAGATTGAATGAATGGCCCATCAAATGGCTGCTCAAGTTCAACCTGAGTAAATGCAAAGTAATGAAACTAGGCGATGGAAACAGAAGGCCAGACACAGGATACAGAATGGGAGATGAAGTACTTCATGAAACGGACAGAGAGAAAGATCTAGGGGTTGTTATCACACCAAACCTGTTTCCTGAAGCCCACATAAAAAGAATTACGTCTGCAGCATATGCGAAGCTGGCTAACATCTGAACAGCATTCAGGAACCTGTGTAAGGAATCATTCAGAATCTTGTATACCACATATGTAAGATCAATTCTGGAGTATGAGGCCCCAGCATGGAGCCTGTACCTTGTCAAGCATAAGACGAAGCTGGAAAAAGTTTAGAGATATGCCACTAGACTAGTCAGGGAGCTAAGAGGCATGAGTTACGAGGAAAGGCTGCGAGAGATGCACCTTACCACACTGGAAGACAGAAGAGTAAGGGGAGACATGATCACTACTTTCGAAATCCTCAGGGGTATTGACAGGGTAGACAAGGATAAACTATTCAACACTGGTGGTACACGAATAAGGTGACACAAGTGGAAATTGAGTACCAAACTGAGCCACAGGGACGTTAGAAAGAACTTTTTCAGTGTCACAGTAGTTAACAGGTGGAATGCATTGCGCAGTGATGTGGTGGAGGCTGACACCAAAAACAGTTTTAAATGTAGATATGATAGAGCCCAGTAGGCTCAGGAATCTGTACACCAGTTGATTGACGGCTGAGAAGCGGGACCAAAGAGCCAAAGCTCAACCCCGTAAGCACAATTAGGTGAGTACAGTTGTCTTGGCGGGGAGCAGACGTGTAGGGGCGGCGGTCCATGTATTACCAGGGGGACCAATAAGGTCAGGGGGCGTGTGTCCTGTGCAGTGAGCAGTGGAACAGTAGCAGTATAAAGCTACGCATTGATCAACATATAGTGAGAAATTATTTTAGCGCTTAGATAAGATAACTAAAAAGAATGATTTCTTGTGGCAACATCAGTGTCACCAGAAGGTAACCCACGCGGATAACTAGACCAAAACAGGATTATCAACGACCTCGCCATATGGACAGCAATGTAGTTACTCACCTAGTCTGTGCTGAAAAGGACGGAGTGGTTGGTAAGTACTGCTTCTCAATCAACGAGCTGATGTACAGAGCGAGTTAAAATATAAATTTCATCAGTATTTCATCTATATTTAGATTTTGGCCCCTCTGTGGCAAGGGTCCCACAGGCAACAGTCCCACACACTCGTATTCTACCCCGTCTTTTACCCTCCATCTCACTCTCCCAAAACACTCCTTCCCCCACTCCCCCCTACAATAGACCACATACACACACACACACACACGCGCGCGCGCGCATGTTCTTTTTTTTTTTTTTTACAAAAGCGTAACACGATTTTACTTATGTGAGACATTACGCCAGTCACAGGATAACCCCCCCATCCCCTATTTCCCACCCCATCTTTCCCGAAATATTCACCCCCCTCCCCCCCTGCATTAGAACCGACCAAATAGAAAGAAATTCTGCCCATTGTTTCTCGCCGGCGCCCGGGATCAAACCCAGGACGACAGGATCACTTATCCAGCGTGCTGTTCCCTCGGCCACCAGTTCCCACGTGTGTGTGTGTGCGAGTGTGTGTGTGTGTGTGTGTGTGTGTGTGTGTGTGTGTGTGTGTGTGTGTGTGTGTGTGTGTGTGTGTGTGTGTGTGTGCAAGTGTGTGTGTGTGTGTGTGTGTGTGTGTGTGTGTGTGTGTGTGTGTGTGTGTGTGTGTGTGTGTGTGTGTGTGTGTGTGTGTGGGTGTGTGTACTCACCTAATTGTACTCACCTAATTGTGCTTGCGGGGGTTGAGCTCTGGCTCTTTGGTCCCGCCTCTCAACCGTCAATCAACTGGTGTACAGATTCCTGAGCCTATTGGGCTCTATCATATCTACATTTGAAACTGTGTATGGAGTCAGCCTCCACCACATCACTTCCTAATGCATTCCATTTACTAACTACTCTGACACTGAAAAAGTTCTTTCTAACGTCTCTGTGGCTCATTTGGGTACTCAGCTTCCACCTGTGTCCCCTTGTTCGCGTCCCACCAGTGTTGAATAGTTCATCCTTGTTTACCCGGTCGATTCCCCTGAGGATTTTGTAGGTTGTGATCATGTCCCCCCTTACTCTTCTGTCTTCCAGTGTCGTGAGGTGCATTTCCCGCAGCCTTTCCTCATAACTCATGCCTCTTAGTTCTGGGACTAGTCTAGTAGCATACCTTTGGACTTTTTCCAGCTTCGTCTTGTGCTTGACAAGGTACGGGCTCCATGCTGGGGCCGCATACTCCAGGATTGGTCTTACATATGTGGTGTACAAGATTCTGAATGATTCCTTACACAGGTTCCTGAACGCCGTTCTGATGTTAGCCAGCCTCGCATATGCCGCAGACGTTATTCTCTGTGTGTGTGTGTGTGTGTGTGTGTGTGTGTGTGTGTGTGTGTGTGTGTGTGTGTGTGTGTGTGTGTGTGTGTGTGTGTGTGTGTGTGTGTGTGCAGGAAATGATGGACTACACTAGTAGGAAATGCACAGAGGAAAGCACTGATACATATAAGCAACTAAAGGCAAAAGAGCAAAAAGAGTACTTAGATGCAGGCGAGGAACAATGGCAGCATGGAATACTGAACTGTTGGATCACAATGGAAGAAAGCTGGAGAACTTGAATTATAGCCTGATATAATTATATTAAAGTAAGACGAGAGTTTGATAGACGATATAAATACGGCCGATCAGCCAAAGTAAAAGAACATCGTAAGTTGTTATACAGTGACAATCAATGAATATGTCCAGTGAACAACAAGTAGCTACGCTGAACAGAATTGAAGGGACATTCTGAAAATAACCAGGAAAGAAGTAAGAAACTCCACGAATCATTCAAGAATGAATCTGACCAAAGGAGGATGATAAGACATTCTAAGGAAGAAACTGGTAAAGAAAGAGATGACAATATAGCGAATAAAGAAACAGCTAGAACGTTAATGGTAACAAAGGCAGTAGAAAAAAATTATTTCTTCATAATATCTGAGAGACAACACACACGCGATTACAAATGAAGAAAGTGAACTTGAGGAAATGTCAAAAGAACAATACCCAGATGTAATAGCACTCGGAGAAACAAAGTTATCAGATGTCTTAACCAATGCTGTTTTTTCCCTGACGGATTACTTATCAGGAAGAAAAGAGATGGAAAGAAGAGAGGAAGACAAGTGGCCTTGCTGATAAGGACAGGAGTTTCAGAGAGATGAAAATCGCTGTCTATTATTATCAGAGTTTATATGTTCCATAATGGAGCCCTGTTGCTTATGCATTGTTAATCGCCTGGAAAGAGATGTTGTTGTTTTGCCTATATACTGAGTTCTTTGGGGCTTACTGTCCCCAAGTGGGCATTTGAAGGCATAGACGACGTTGGTCTCCTTTAAGGAGTTCTGCTCTGTCTCCATACACAAAGCAGAACGCCTTAAAGGAGACCAACGTCGTCTATGCCTTCAAATGCCCACTTGGGGACTGTAAGCCCCAAAGAACTCAGTATATAGGCAAGACAACAACATCTCTTTCCAGGCTATTAACAATGAATAAGCAACAGGGCTCCATTATGGAACATATAAACTCTTCCCACAACCCGACCATCACCAGAAAAGTCTTAACAAACAACACAGAAATCATTGATAGATACAGCGATAGCAGGCGGCTTGACATCTGCGAGGCACAACACATCAAAAAGTCAACACCAGCAATCAACAGCCAATTAATGCACAACTATATTCTACCCACTTCAAGACTCCGTACCAATATAGAAGCATCAAGAGGAAGTAAGGGCCAATAGGCCCTTTGCAGTTACTTCCATTTTTCCCTCTCATTTATCCAATTAATACCCATTGTTCCGTGTTCTGTCTTGTCTTGGACAAAAGTTTGTTCACCTCATCCAAAACTGTTGCAACATATCACCTCACCCAAATACGAGTATATAAGACAAGCTGTGTAGTTTAGGCATAAGTAAAACTCTGTTTAGTGTTTTCAGGTTACAGTTGTGTGTGTGTAACCTAAAGTAATTGAAAATGTAATAAGTTATTAAGAAACGCATTCAAGCGTCGCGTCAGACTAGAAATAAAAATGAGTTTTGGAGAAATGATTTTTCAATTACCATCGACAGTAAAAAGAAAAATAAGAAATATGGAGAAAAATCGTGTTGGAATTATTAATCTTACTTTTTCAGTCATATTTAACAACATATGTTTACAAGAAAGACTGCTACCAAAATATACTTATATATATATATGCGAACAAGCCTAAATAGTCCCCAGGCATACATGCAACTGAAAACTTACACCCCAGAAGTGACTCGAACAAATACTGCCAGGAACACTATGCAACTGGTGTACAGGGCACCTTATCCACTCGACCATCACGACTGGACAAAAGCTGATAATAGCCGAGGCTATTTTCCGATAAGCCCACCAACACTCTGATGGTAATTTTGGGCACAGTTTTTTATCAAATAACCTCATTACATATATATATATATATATATATATATATATATATATATATATATATATATATATATATATATATATATATATATATATATATATGTCGTACCTAGTAGCCAGAACGCACTTCTCAGCCTACTATGCAAGGCCCGATTTGCCTAATAAGCCAAGTTTTCCTGAAATAATATATTTTCTCTAATTTTTTTCTTATGAAATGATAGAGCTGCCCATTTCATTATGTATGAGGTCAATTTTTTTTATTGGAGTTAAAATTAACGTAGATATATGACCGAACCTAACCAACCCTACCTAACCTAACCTAACTTATCTTTATAGGTTAGGTTAGGTTAGGTAGCTGAAAAAGTTAGGTTAGGTTAGGTTAGGTAGGTTAGGTAGTCGAAAAAAAATTAATTCACGAAAACTTGGCTTATTAGGCAAATCGGGCCTTGCATAGTAGGCAGAGAAGTGCGTTCTGGCTACTAGGTACGACATATATATATATATATATATATATATATATATATATATATATATATATATATATATATATATATATATATATATATATACGAAGAAACAAAAAACCGGACCTCATACCAGGAATAAACACAAAGCCGGACCTCACACTAGAAGGGGACATAATGGCCAGGCTTCATGTCAGGAGTAAATGTAAAGCCAAGCCTCGCACCAGGTGTGAACAGAAAGGGATATAAAGACCGGCCTCTTACCAGAGATATGTATAAAGGGTATTAAAAACTGACAGCACATATTAAGGTGGTAATTATCTAAAACAGTCATCAGAAGCCAAGTCCCACTTACAGAGAAGCAGTCATAGAGTGGACAGGACCATCGTGAAGACCTTACCTGAAAATGACTACAACGAAGCTAGAAAATATAAAGATTTGTGTCACAAGGTCAGTCAATGAATTAAAGTGAGTGATTGAAGGAACTGTAACACAACTACAAGACATGATTATAGTAGTGGTACAGTGACTACAGTGGTACATAATTAGAGTTGTGGTACAGTAAGGTGGTAAGTGACATGATTGGAACATTCAATATCCTCCGAGGGGTTCAGAGCGGAGAAATATAATAAACATGCCAAATATTGGACGGTAGAGCAGAAGTAGGCGAATCTGGGATGGTAGAACTGTAGGTTAAAAAGGGAAGTGAGAGAGTAGTGAATCATGATAACAAACAGTTTAAAGCTGAAAGGACTGTGCCAGTAGCAGAATCCCGACCTTGGAGTCGTGTTGTACTCAAACGGGTGAGTACAACCCTACTCTGGAGTAGGATTGTACTCAAACAGTTGAGTAAAACCCTACCCTGGAGTCGGGTTGTACTCAAACAGATGAGTACAACCCTACTCTGGAGTAGGATTGTATTTAAACAGGTGAGTACAATCCTACCCTGGAGTCGGGTTGTACTCAAACAGATGAGTACAACACTACCCTGGAGTCGGTACTCAAACAGATGAGTACAACCCGACACAAATTTAACACCCATCTTATCAACCCTAACAGAGTTCACTTGGAAGAGATGTGTGCTACGATCTCTGATCGTGTCGCTGCAAATGCTGATCTGCTTGGCTATTCCGGACTTTGGGCTGATCCTGAACCTGATCGGAGGTTCACTGATCACACTCTGCACCTTCGTTCTGCCTCCACTTATGTATATGAAGTTGATCGACGACCACAGTGGCCAATTTAAGAAGAGGTAAGAAAGGTTCACTCTCTATCTATCTATCTATCTATCTATCTATCTATCTATCTATCTATCTATCTATCTATCTATCTATCTGCCTATCAATCTATCTATCTATCTGTCAGTATATGTCCTTTTTACCCAATTGGGCAATGGATTATTTGACTTCTGATTCCTTTTAGCAGAAATTCCCTTCCTATGCCTCACGTAACCCTTCTAGTTTTTGCTGTAACACGACCCACCAATCTGTTTACAAACAGGTCAACAATTATTTAAATTAATTATTGCAGGAGGAACAGGGGCAAACAGTAAAGAATTGGTGCACACTAGATTGGCGTGGATGAGTGTATTTCGTGTATTTACTATTTGTATCTGCCGAATCGAGCTATTAGCTCTTGGAAAAGGCCTTTCTGACAAATTCATTTTTCCTCTATTATGCCTACCGAATACACACACACACACACACACACACACACACACACACACACACACACACACACACACACACACACACACACACACACACACACACACACACACACAAACTATAGGGAAACTATGAGGAGATGAATAAATTCCTATGGGATATACATTGGGACACAGAACTCGGAACCAGGTCTGTACAAGACATGATGGACTATGTCACCCAAAAATGTCAGGAGGCTGTAAGCAGGTTTGTCCCAGCCCAACAGGGAAAAACAGAGAAGCAAAGGAAGAATCCGTGGTTTAATAAGGAATGTATGAAAGCAAAAGGAGCTGAACAAAAGGGCATGGAGGAAATTCCGTAATAACAGTACACCAGAAAGTAGAGAGAGATACCAGAGAACCAGTAACGAGTATGTTAGTGTGAGAAGAGCAGCTGAGAAAAGGTATGAAAATGATATAGCTAATAAAGCCAAGACCGAACCAAAGCTACTACACAGTCACATCAGGAGAAAGACAACAGTGAAGGAACAGGTGATGAAACTTAGGGTGGGCGAGGACAGGTACATAGAGAATGACAAAGAGGTGTGTGAAGAACTGAACAAAAGGTTCCAGGAGGTCTTTACAATAGAACAGGGAGAAGTCACGGCGCTAGGAGAGGTGGCAGCAAACCAGGTGACCTTGGAAAGGTTCGAAATTACAAGAGATGAGGTCAAGAAGCACCTATTGGAGCTGGTATAAGAAAACCTGTTGGGCCGGATGGAATCTCACCATGGGTATTGAAAGAGTGTGCAGGAGCACTTTGCTTGCCACTCTCCATAGTGTATAGTAGGTCACTGGAAACGGGAGACCTACCAGAAGTATGGAAGACTGCTAATGTAGTACCAATATTTAAAAAGGGTGACAGACAAGAGGCACTGAACTACAGGCCAGTGTCCGTAACTTGTATACCATGCAAGGTGATGGAGAAGATTGTGAGAAAAAACCTAGTAACACATCTGGAGAGAAGAGATTTCGTGACAACCCATCAACATGGGTTCAGGGAGGGTAAATCTTGCCTTACAGGCTTGATAGAATTCTATGATCAGGTGACAAAGATTAAGCAAGAAAGAGAAGGATGGGCGGACAGCATTTTTTTGGACTGTCAGAAAGCCTTTGACACAGTACCCCATAAAAGGTTGATGCATAAGCTGGAGAAAGAGGCAGGAGTAACTGGTAGGGCGCTCCAGTGGATATGGGAGTACCTAAGCAATAGGAAGCAGAGAGTTATAGTGAGGGGTGAGACCTCAGAATGGCGTGAAGTCACCAGTGGAGTCCCACAGGGCTCTGTGCTTGGACCTATCCTGTTTCTGATATACGTTAATGATCTCCCAGAGGGTATAGACTCATTCCTCTCAATGTTTGCTGACGACGCCAAAATTATGAGAAGGATTAAGACAGAGAAGGACAGCTTGAGGCTTCAAGAAGACCTGGACAAGCTGCAGGAATGGTCGAACAAATGGATGTTAGAGTTTAACCCAAGCAAATGTAATGTAATGAAGATAGGGGTAGGAAGCAGGAGACCAGATACAAGGTATCACTTGGGAGATGAAATACTTCAAGAGTCAGAGAGAGAGAAAGACCTGGGGGTTGATATCACGCCAGACCTGTCCCCTGAAGCTCATATCAAGAGGATAACATCAACAGCATATGCCAGGTTGGCTAACATAAGAACGGCCTTTAGAAACTTGTGTAAGGAATCTTTCAGAACATTATATACTACATATGTCAGACCAATCCTGGAGTATGCGGCTCCAGCATTGAGTCCATATCTAGTCAAGCATAAGACTAAACTGGAAAAGGTTCAAAGGTTTGCCACCAGACTATTACCCGAGCTGAGAGGTATGAGCTACGAAGAGAGACTACGGGAATTGAACCTCACTTCGTTGGAAGACAGAAGAGTTAGGGAGCACATGATCACCACATTCAAGATTCTCAAGGGAATCGACAGGGTTAATAAAGACAGGCTATTTAACACTAGGGGCACACACACTAGGGGACACAGGTGGAAACTGAGTGCCCAAATGAGCCACAGAGATATTAGAAAGAACTTTTTTAGTGTCAGAGTGGATGACAAATGGAATGCATTAGGAAGCAATGGGTGGAGGCTGACTCCATACACAGTTTCAAGTGTAGATATGATAGAGCCCAATAGGCTCAGGAACCTGTACACCTGTTGATTGACGGTTGAGAGGCGGGACCAAAGAGCCAGAGCTCAACCCCCGCAAGCCCAACTAGGTGAGTACACACACACACACACATAAATATAAATATATATATATATAATATAGGAAGGGAGTACCACCTCTAGCTGGAAGAAGGGGGACCCATAGCCTCGGAGGAAACCACGCATAACGCATTAGAGGGAATGTTTAGATCCCCTCCAATACAGTTTCTGTGTGCTTTTCTCCTACCACCCCCTTCCTTGAATATTTGTTGTGCTTTATTATGCATTTGATGGTTACAAGATATACATGGGTTGATACAAAAATAATAATGCAAAAAGGTGCTTAAAGGTTATGGATCTCTTGAAGAACACAACAATGGGAAACATTGATGAATGTCACAGACGGGTTCGATCATTGTTGCAAGTCAAACACTTCTTCGAATTCCTCTGAAGTTGGACTAGTGCCCAAGACGCAACAGGCATTTCCCCTCTGAATCGCAACACTGAGGCGCTGGAACAAGAAACTTTTTGCTCTCTGGTCTTTTGTAGCGCTGATCAATTTGTCCCCCAATTCCTTCAGGAACTTCAATGCACATTTTCCCCACGAACCGAGGGTCTCCGAGCCGATCGGAACAAAGCTGTAGCAGTGTGCTAGACCTCTGTATTTAATAATTTTCTGCGATTCCCTGAAAGAAGCAGCACCACCGCTTTCACGTGTGCTGTAGTGGAGGTAGGTACTGGCCAGTGTGGCAGCGCACGTGTAGTCCCATACCACTTGCTTACCATCCTTCCAAGGTAGCAAGGTGACCCCATCAGGGCGCTTCTGAGGGTCGTTAGGTCTGGATAAGTGTGGTTCTCTTTGTGCTGGGCAGCGGGCTGTGGCGAGGCTCCTCTTGATGATGTCGTTGACTTCTTCATGTCTTGCAATTTTACCCTGTGATTTACGACATACCAGACCATGACGACCATATTGGTCTGCCATCGCAGTTCCGCAGATGCACCTATGTTCGGTGAGGATGGGGGCGGCAAGGCGAAGGGCAACTCCAATGCGGAGAGCGTCATGACTGAGGCGAGTTCCCAGGGCTGCATTGGGCACAGCAAATAAAAAATCCCCGGCGTGGGGTGCTGTTACCGCTAGGAGGCGGGCTTTGTTTTCAGCATCAGCGTTGTCAATCATTGCTGTGACAGTCTTTTCCATTATGGGGCTATCCCAGTGGGCCTGCTTGTGGTCTTTTGGGACTTGTGGTCGGGGTTGAGGGTGTGCAATGGTGTCCCATTGTCTGGCTGCTTCGATGAACGTTTGATCATGAGTTCCCGCTGTCTCTCTCATACGCTCTGGTAGGATCTGCCCTACCAATTCGTTGGCTGCTGTACATGAGGATAAGAATGCTGGAAGTGCTACCTCAGTTGCCTTTCGTATGCCTATCCCTCCAAATCTCACTGGTAGTGTTGCTTGGTCCCACTGACTGTCATCTAAATCTAGGTTGAGCGCCTTCCTGAATATTGACCTGAGGAGCTCATCATATTGATTTAGAAGTGGGTTGCCAAAAGTTGGTGCACACCTTAAGAAGTATGTTAGCCTGGGCAGGGTAAGGCACTTTGTGAGAAGGTAGAGGGCATCGTGGGAGTCCAAGTCCCCAATTCTCTCTTCCATCCTCTTTAGGTCTCTAAACTTTTCGTCAAGGACTGCAGCAATGGCATTGTGGCCCAGAGGTGCTCCGAGTAGTGTGCTGTCGGTAGGTTTAACGACTGAGGCTTCTAGTAGAACTGATTTCACTGCTCTAATGATTACTTCACTAGATGCAATAATTTCGCACTTGGAGGGGCTAAGAACGAGACCCATGGACTCCCCCCGTGTCTTCACCAGCTGTAAGTCTTCTAGCAGGGAATCTTGTGTGCCTGCCAGAGTGCCATCATCCAGGAACCAGATGTTGAGCTCGCTGGACAGTCTGGTTGTAATTTCTCGAACCGCTATGCAAAAGAGGAACGGTGCAAGTGGGTCACCCTGTTGAATTCCCTCTGCTGAGGTGACTTCATGTTTGCCAAACAGGAGGGTTGAGTCTTTGCTGTAGCCTGCTGACACAAACGGGAGAATGCTTGGGCAATGTTCCTGGACTGCAGTGAGGATTGCTTCCCTTTTGACCGAGTTGAAAGCGTTTTTAAAATCTAATTTTACTACTGCCTGGTCTTCAGTAAGAGAGCTAATGTAGGCTCGTGCAGCATGAGCCGCTGCTTCACAGCCTTGGGGGACTCCAAACCCCAGCTGGTTGGGTTGCAGCATGGTGGCTGCTTCCGTTCGGATACTTCTGACAGCAGCCCTTGCAACTAGGCGGCGAAGGGTATTACCAACGGCAATGGGTCTGATTCCTCCCCCCTTCTTTTTGAGGGCACATAGGGATGCACCAAAGAAGAATGGTTTGATTTCATCAGGGATTAACCCGGCGAGGCAGTTGTTGACAAACGTTGTGATTTCTGTCAGGAGCGCTTCTGCAGCTGG
>NC_091223.1:22364782-22389782 GCF_040958095.1 Procambarus clarkii | reverse complement strand
AATTCTAACACGAATTTTCTCTATCTTTCTTACGTTTCTTTTCACTGTTGATGGTAATTCAAAGATCAATTCTCCAAAATTCATTTTTATTTCTAGTCCGACGCGACACTTGAGCGCGTTTCGTAAAACTTATTACATTTTCAAAGACTTTAGTTTACAAACACACAACTGAAACTGAATAGAGCTTACACATCTTCGAGTTTATATCTACATTTGGGTGAGGTGGATGAGGTGAAAACAAACTTTCAACAATGGGTATTGAATGGGTATTAAATTCAAACACAGGACAGAACACGAAACAATGGGTTATCATGAGGTTATCATGAGATGATTTCGGGGCTTTTTAGTGTCCCCGCGGCCCGGTCCTCGACCAGGCCTCCACCCCCCAGGAAGCGGCCCATGACAGCTGACTAACACCCAGGTACCTATTTTACTGCTAGGTAACAGGGACATAGGGTGAAAGAAACTCTGCCCATTGTTTCTCGCCGGCGCCTGGGATCGAACCCGGGCCACAGGATCACAAGTCCAGCGTGCTGTCCGCTCGGCCGACCGGCTCCCTGGGTATTGAATAGAAGTAATTGTAAAAAGCTTATTGGTCCCTATTTCTTGATGCTTCTATATTGGTGCGGAGTCTTGAGGTGGGTAGAATATAGTTGTGCATTAATTGGCTGTTGATTGCTGGAGTTGACTTCTTGATGTGTAGTGCCTCGCAGACGTCAAGCCGCCTGCTAGTGCTGTATCTATCGATGATTTCTGTGTTGTTTGCTAAGATTTCTCTGGTGATGGTTTGTTTGTGGGAAGAGATTATATGTTCCTTAATGGAGCCCTGTTGCTTATGCATAAGCATATACCAATAACTGCTACCAAAATATGCTAATTATATATATATATATATATATATATATATATATATATATATATATATATATATATATATATATATATTAGTATATTTTGGTAGCAGTCTTTCCTGTAGACATATTTTATTAAATATGACCGAAAAAGTAAGATTAATAATTCTAACACGAATTTTCTCAATCTTTCGTACATTATGCTTCACTGTTGGAGGTAAATAAAAAATCACTTCTCCAAAATTCATTTTTATTTCTAGTCTGACGCGACACGGGCGCGTTTCGTAAAACTTATTACATTTTCAAAGACTTCACAAATACACAACTGATTAGAACTTGCGTTTCCCTGATTTTATATCTACATTTGAGTGAGGTGGGAAGGGTGATGTGGCATTACATTTGAGTAAGGTGGGAAGGATGATGTGGCATTAGAGGATATTAATAGGGTATTAAAAGTATCAACACAAGACAGAACACGAAACAATGGATATTGAATAGAAGTGTTTGTAGAAAGCCTATTGGTCCATATTTCTTGATGCTTCTATATTGGAGCGGAGTCTTGAGGTGGGTAGAATATAGTTGTGCAATAATTGGCTGTTGATTGCTGGTGTTGACTTCTTGATGTGTAGTGCCTCGCAAACGTCTAGCCGCCTGCTATCGCTGTATCTATCGATGATTTCTGTGTTGTTTACTAGGATTTCTCTGGCGATGGTTTGGTTATGGGAAGAGATTATATGTTCCTTAATGGAGCCCTGTTGTTTATGCATCGTTAAACGCCTAGAAAGAGATGTTGTTGTCTTGCCTATATACTGGGTTTTTTGGAGCTTACAGTCCCCAAGTGGGCATTTGAAGGCATAGACGACGTTAGTCTCTTTTAAAGCGTTCTGTTTCGTGTCTGGAGAGTTTCTCATGAGTAGGCTGGCCGTTTTTCTGGTTTTATAGTAAATCGTCAGTTGTATCCTCTGATTTTTGTCTGTAGGGATAACGTTTCTATTAACAATATCTTTCAGGACCCTTTCCTCTGTTTTATGAGCTGTGGAAAAGAAGTTCCTGTAAAATAGTCTAATAGGGGGTATAGGTGTTGTGTTAGTTGTCTCTTCGGAGGTTGCATGGCTTTTCACTTTCCTTCTTATGATGTCTTCGATGAAACCATTGGAGAAGCCGTTATTGACTAGAACCTGCCTTACCCTACAGAGTTCTTCGTCGACTTGCTTCCATTCTGAGCTGTGGCTGAGAGCACGGTCGACGTATGCGTTAACAACACTCCTCTTGTACCTGTCAGGGCAGTCGCTGTTGGCATTTAGGCACATTCCTATGTTTGTTTCCTTTGTGTAGACTGCAGTGTGGAAACCTCCGCCCTTTTCCATGACTGTTACATCTAGAAAAGGCAGCTTCCCATCCTTTTCCGTCTCGTAAGTGAAACGCAGCACGGAACTCTGCTCAAATGCCTCCTTCAGCTCCTGCAGATGTCTGACATCAGGTACCTGTGTAAAAATGTCGTCAACATACCTGCAGTATATGGCCGGTTTCAAGTTCATGTCGACTAAGACTTTTTGCTCGATGGTACCCATGTAGAAGTTTGCAAACAGGACACCTAGGGGAGAACCCATAGCGACCCCATCTACTTGCTTATACATGTGCCCATCCGGGCTCAAGAAGGGTGCCTCTTTAGTACAAGCTTGGAGTAGTTTCCTCAGAATACTTTCTGGCATGTCAAGAGGACATGCCAGACGCATACGTCGACCGTGCTCTCAGCCACAGCTCAGAATGGAAGCAAGTCGACGAAGAACTCAGTAGGGTAAGGCAGGTTCTAGTCAATAACGGCTTCTCCAATGGTTTCATCGAAGACATCATAAGAAGGAAAGTGAAAAGCCATGCAACCTCCGAAGAGACAACTAACACAACACCTATACCCCCTATTAGACTATTTTACAGGAACTTCTTTTCCACAGCTCATAAAACAGAGGAAAGGGTCCTGAAAGATATTGTTAATAGAAACGTTATCCCTACAGACAAAAATCAGAGGATACAACTGACGATTTACTATAAAACCAGAAAAACGGCCAGCCTACTCATGAGAAACTCTCCAGACACGAAACAGAACGCTTTAAAAGAGACTAACGTCGTCTATGCCTTCAAATGCCCACTTGGGGACTGTAAGCTCCAAAAAACCCAGTATATAGGCAAGACAACAACATCTCTTTCTAGGCGTTTAACGATGCATAAACAACAGGGCTCCATTAAGGAACATATAATCTCTTCCCATAACCAAACCATCGCCAGAGAAATCCTAGTAAACAACACAGAAATCATCGATAGATACAGCGATAGCAGGCGGCTAGACGTTTGCGAGGCACTACACATCAAGAAGTCAACACCAGCAATCAACAGCCAATTATTGCACAACTATATTCTACCCACCTCAAGACTCCGCTCCAATATAGAAGCATCAAGAAATATGGACCAATAGGCTTTCTACAAACACTTCTATTCAATATCCATTGTTTCGTGTTCTGTCTTGTGTTGATACTTTTAATACCCTATTAATATCCTCTAATGCCACATCATCCTTCCCACCTTACTCAAATGTAATGCCACATCACCCTTCCCACCTCACTCAAATGTAGATATAAAATCAGGGAAACGCAAGTTCTAATCAGTTGTGTATTTGTGAAGTCTTTGAAAATGTAATAAGTTTTACGAAACGCGCCCGTGTCGCGTCAGACTAGAAATAAAAATGAATTTTGGAGAAGTGATTTTTTATTTACCTCCAACAGTGAAGCATAATGTACGAAAGATTGAGAAAATTCGTGTTAGAATTATTAATCTTACTTTTTCGGTCATATTTGTAATACAAATAAGTGTAATACACTCTATAGTAAATCACTTCTTTTCTTCACCTTAAAAGTACGAAAATGAGTTTTGGAGAACTCCTATTTCAATTAAGCCCTGATGCTAAGAAAATAGTTAGAGGGATAGAAGCCCTAAACCAGAAAATAATAAATACAGAATATGCGGTCATATTCAATGAAACATGTTTGAAAGAAAACCTGCTGCCAGTATACACCAATATATATATATATATATATATATATATATATATATATTAGCAGTACCCGGCCACACGTTGCTGTGGCTCAGCAAAACATATATGTCGGTGAGCCACAGCAACCTTCCCCTGTATCCTAGTCCTCCCCACCATTCCCGTCTACCCTGTCCCCTCGGCCTCCCAACCATTCCCCACATCCCCATCCCCCCCCCACCCCCCTCCTCTGTCCCTTTATCCTTCCCTATCATCCCCCACTCCACCGTAGCTTCGTCCTCCCCATCGTCCCCAAATCACCCGTCCCCTCGTCCTCCCTATCATTCCCCCCCTCCCCCATCCCCTCGTCCGCCCAACCATTTCCCCCTCCATCGTCCTCCCTACCATTTTCCATTCCCCTGTCCCCTCGTCTCCACGATCCCTTACTTCCCTGTCCCCTCGTCCACCTTACTGTTACCCCCTCCCCTGTCCCCTCGTCCTCCTCACCATCCCCCACTCCCGTCCCCTCGTCCATCCCAACTACCCCCACTCCCTCATCTGATACATTCCCAAATGATCTAATGTTCCCTTCAGATAATTGGGAACAAAAGAAGATCTGATATTCACATCACTAAAATATAAGAAAAACAGTTAAAAAACGAAATGAAAACTAATGAAAAAATAAAAAATAAACTAGAATCACAAAATGAATGGTATGGTAAGCAAAACAGCTCAATTCCATAGCAATGTCTCACAAAATAATTCAAACAAAATGAAAGTAAATCGAAATTAATGAAAATTCAATTTATCAATGCAATGAGAAACATTGAAATGAAATCGTAACATATTTAGTATAGCATGTGTTGCTGTTACATGCAACAGATGGTGCTGTTTTTCCAAAAAACATGTTTTTACCTGTCACATGTGTGGCATCTATAAAGTAGGTATATAAAAACACGCACCTATTCTAATGGAACGTTGTGTTAAAATTTCAAAGCAATCAGTGAAATTCTTTCGGAGATTACAGCATGTGTTGCTCTTACATCCAACAGATGGCGCTGTTTTTTTTTAAAAAAAAAAGCATGTTTTTGCCTGTCACAGTGAGGCATGTATATAGTAGATATATAAAAAGATGCGCCTATTCGAATGCAACGTTGTGTTAAAATTTCAAAGCAATGGGAACAGCGGTTTCGAAGATTTCCTTCAAATGAAAAACACAGTTAAAAAAAAAAAATGTTTTCTTCCCGTCACAGACGTGACATCTATAAAGTATATATATAAAAACCCGCTCGGATGGGAATGGAACGTTGTGTGAAAATTTCAAAGCAATCAGTGAAGAATTTTCGTAAATTACCGATTTTAAACAAACAAACATTTCCATTTTTATTTATATACTAGCTGTACCCGCCACGCGTTGCTGGGGCTCAGTCTGGTTAAATGGAAAAGAAAGAAAAGAGAAAATGCCCGTTTCTAACATGTTTGATTTCACAATGCTTGTGGGTATACAATATTTATTCTTGTTCCACTGTCTGTGACGATATAGAGATTGTCTGATTGCAGGCTCTAGAACACGCAACATATAATTGTCCATGTGAGAAGCAGTCCGTGTCTAGATCTAAACCGCACAATTCTAAAGATTGGCCCTGAGCTTTGTTGATGGTGACTGCAAACGCCAATCGAATTGGGAATTACAATCTCTTAAATTGAAATGGCAAATCCTTTGGAATCATAGGAATGCGAGGAATGAGAACATTTTCACCTTTGAAAGTTCCTGTCAAGATTGTTGCTTCTACGACGTTACTGAATAATTTTTTACTGCAAGCCGCTTGCCTTTGCTAAACTTTCGCATGTTCAATTATCATAACATGATAATTGGCCCGCTGATTTTTAACTGCAGCTCGTGAGGTGGTGGTATCCCTGGCAGATCGAGTGAATTAAAAAATTCTGTTGGATAATTAACTGCTTCATCTGGTTCCACCACAGTGTCGACGGACTTGTATGTGACTGCCTCGCTCTGTATGTTAGACTAAATAATATTGTTAAGTTCCTAGATGTCTTTGTTCTTGGCCGCAAGAACAGCTCGTTCATTCAGCCAATCGTGATTCTTATAATTGGTTTGAATATTGGGAAATACTTTTTCAAGCAATTCTTCTTTTGACGTCACTAAATTGTAGAAGTTATGAGGCAATGAAATTCGTCCTGAGGTCAGATCAACCGCCACGTTTCCGTTCCCAATTTCCAGAAATTGATGTGAGAAAATCTCAGTGATGAGTCGTTTTGCACTTGAACACGCATATTTGTAGTTAATTTTAACATCTTTACGTGGCGCCACATAGTAAAGTATTTCAGGCAAGTATTTATTTCGTCCGCTGGTGTCGATCGAGGAATTAAAGGTAATATTTGCATGAAATCTCCTGCAAGCAATATTAATGCGTTCCAAAATGGTCTGATGTTTCCACGCAAATCTTGCAATGATCGATCAAGAGCCTCGAGCGATTTTTTGAGGGCCATTGTACATTCATCCCAAACAATAAGTTTACATTTCTGTAATAATTTTCCTGTGCCGGATGGTTTGGAAATGTTGCACGAGGGAGTTTCAATGAATTGCATGCTCAATGGCAATTTACAAGCCGAAGTAGCAGTTCTTCCACCTTACCTTGAGGTTACCTTGAGGTGCTTCCGGGGCTTAGCGTCCCCGCGGCCCGGTCGTCGACCAGGCCTCCTGGTTGCTGGACTGATCAACCAGGCTGTTTGACGCTGCTGTTCGCAGCCTGACGTATGAGTCACAGCCTGGTTGATCAGGTATCCTTTGGAGGTGCTTATCCAGTTCTCTCTTGAACACTGTGAGGGGTTTGCCAGTTATGTCCCTTATGCGTAGCAGAAGCGTGTTGAACAGTCTCGGGCCTCTGATGTTGATAGAGTTCTCTCTCAGAGTACCTGTTGCACCTCTGCTTTTCAACGGGGGTATTCTGCACATCCTGCCATGTCTTCTGGTCTCATGTGATGTTATTTCTATGTGCAGGTTTGGGACCAGCCCCTCTAATATTTTCCACGTGTAAATTATTATATATCTCTCCCGCCTGCGCTCAAGGGAGTACAGATTTAGGCTCTTTACTCGGTTCCAATAGTTTAGATGTTTTACTGAGTGAATTCTAGCAGTAAAGGATCTCTGCACGCTCTCCAGGTCAGCAATTTCTCCAGCTTTGAAAGGGGCTGTCATTGTACAGCAGTACTCCACTCTAGAGAGCACTAGCGTTTTGAAAAGTATCATCATCGATATAGCATCTCTAGTGTGAAAAGTTCTTGTTATCCAACCTGTCATTTTTCTTGTAGTTGTGACGGCTACTTTATTATGTTCTTTAAAGGTAAGGTCTTCCGACATGAGTACACCCAAATCCTTTACATTGCCTTTTCGTTCTATGTTATGATTTGCCTGAGTTTTGTACATGGTTTCCGTTTTTATATTTTAATTTTTTCCATAGCGCATGAGCTAAAACTTATCTTCGCTAAACATCATATTATTTTCTGTAACCCATAGAAAGACCTGATCTACATGAAGATCCTAGTGTCATCTGCAAAGGATGATACAGTGCTATAGGTTGTGTTCTTGTCTATGTCCGATAAGAGGATGAGAAAAAGTACTGGAGCAAGCACAGTACCCTGGGAGACTGAGCTCTTCACGGTTGATGGGTTGTATTTTATTTTGTTGACTATTACACATTGGGTTCTGTTAGTCAGGAAATTGTAGATCCATCTGCCTATTTTTCCGGTAATTCCTTGTGAGCGCATTTTATGTGCAATAACACCATGGTCACATTCATCAAAAGCTTTTGCGAAATCTGTGTAAATTACATCAGCGTTTTGTTTGTCTTCCATAGCATCTAATGCCATATCATAGTGGTCCAGCAACTGCGACAGGCAGGAGCGCCCTGTTCTGAAACCATGTTGTCCGGGGTTATGGAGTTGCTGTGATTCCATGTATTTTGTGATCTTACTTCTTAGCACTCTCTCAAAAAATTTTATGATTTGCGATAGCACCTGGTAGCAATGTCGCAGCTATTCCGAACGATGCAAAAGCTAAGATTATGCCATTTTGGGATCGAAATGCTGCCAAAATCAATCTAATTGGCACTTTAGTCCGGGCATGACGCAGCATTGCGTCATCCTTTAACTGTCGGTAATCTCGGGGATGATGCAGCATTTCGTCATCCACTAAAATAATTGCCAAAAATCAGGTTTTTATCCGATTTTTTTGGAACGCGTGGCCCGTCTTCAACTCGTCGGCGGGTGGAGCGTGACCAGGTTTTTTATTTTATATGCTAATGTTCCTATAGAGAATTCTATTGCAAAACCATTGATATCAAAATGAAAGAACTAGGACGAAAATTGAGGTGACCAGATTGAAAAGAGTGAACACATTTTATCGCTTTTGCGCACCCCTGGGTAACTCGTTCGCACTTTCTGTTTACTGCGGGTAATTAGCCTGGCTTTTGGAGTTTATATGCATTTAGTGCTGTAGAGAATTCTATTGCAAACACAATGATACCAAGTTTAATCTCGTAGGATTAGAATTAAGGTGACAAAGTTGAAGAGAGTATACACTTTTTGGAATTAACGCGCGCTCCCATGAAACTCTGGGACCCAAATCGCAGAGTTGAGGGGTGGCGGGCGGGGCACGCCAAAGTGTTAGAAAGGTTTTATAGTTTCTCCCGGAGAGAGATTTCTCAAACCCCGTTATTGACAGTTTGAATTATTTGATCGTAAATGCCTTTTCGCTCAAGCGTTAGCTTAAGAATATTTTATTGCACATATGATAACAGATCACCCGTGTTGTAATTTTGTTCATGTAAATTAGGTGGGGTACCTAATTTAGTACTAATTTAGTACCCGACCTTTAGTGGGGTAGGGACTGCACCTCCACCTCATGGTGGAGGTGGGGTCCCTCGATTGTTTCAAACGTGGTTGGAAATGTATATGAGTGGGATTGGGAGGTTATAAATAGGAGCTGCCTCGTATGGGCCAATAGGCCTTCTGCAGTTACCTTGTTCTTATGTTTATGTTCTTATGACGCAATTCTACATTGAACGAAGCAGCAGCAGATCGATTTGGTGATGGCATTCCCAATTAAATGAGAACTTTGTTTACGATTTCTAAGCACAAATCTTCAATCATTATCAACGCTTCGTTGTAGATTTCTGCTGTGAAATTCATGTTCATTTTTTAATTTTCCTTGCGTATTCGACAGACAATATCTTCAGCCATGTACAATTTGTGTTTCTCCCATACTCTCTTGGAGATGAAGGAGAGCCGGTGGTCAATATGATTGCAAACAATGCACGAATTTGATTTGGATGTGACGTGTTGGACGCGTCATTAATGCATACATCCCAGTGTCGGTCGTTCTCCAATAAATTCAGAGCTTGACATGCACTACGGAAAGTGGCATGTGTTACGCCGCTGATAAATCTCAATTACTCGAAAGACGTTGGACTGGGCACATTTACCATCAGCTTGCGAAGAAAGAAGCATTCATCTTGATTGGAATGTACGGTCTGCCTATCCTAGTTTGTTTGAATATGTCAGGCTGTTCGTCGACTCGCTCTCCTCGTTTACGTTGATCAAATGATTTTCTACTGTTATTCCATGTGTAATGCGTAGGCACTTCCGAATACAGCAATATTTTTCACAAATGCGTCATTTTGACATAACGTGAAGAAAGCAGTTAAAGTTGTAGCCAGTGGGTTCATAGCTGTTTGTTGCACATATGCAGCTGTGAAATACGCTGTTTTACTTGTTATCCATTTGCTTGTTTTCAAAATAAAAACAAAAAATACTAATGAAATATTTCAATTCAAACGCTGATCAATCGACACAGCTAAAATTCACCACCAATTGCACTGAAAAATAAGAAAAAAAGTTAAAAAAAGGTATGAAAAAAACAAAAAAAGAAACAAATAAGCCTTACCCAAGAAATGAACGGTATGGTAAACAACACACCTCAATTCCAACGCAATGTCACAAAACAATTAAATCAAAATGAAAATATATAAAAATCTATGAAAATTCAGTATGTCAATGCAATCGGAAACATTGAAATTGAATTGTAACATATCTTGTATATAGTATGTTGCTCTTACGTGCAAAAGATGACGCTGTTTTTCAAAAAATGCCTGTTTTTACCTGTCACAAGTGTGGCATCTAAATAGTAGACATATCAAAACACGCATGCATTCGAAAGGAACGTTGTATCAAAATTTCAAAGCAATCAGTGACTTACGGAGAGTACAGCGTGTGTTATTCATACGTCCTACAGATGGCGCTGCTTAAAAAAAACATTTTTTTTCCTGTCACAGGTGAGGCATGTAAATAGTATGAATATAAACACACTCGCCTATTCGAGGGAAATGTTGTGTCAAGATTTCAAAGCAATTGGTATAGAGGTTTTGAAGATTTCCCTCACATGAAAAACACACGAAAAAACACATCTTTTAAGAAAAAGCATGTTTTTTTCCGTCACAGGCGTGACATCTATACAATATGTATAAAAGAACCCGCTCGGATGCGAATGGAACGTAGTGTGAAAATTTCAAGGCAATTGGTGAAGAACTTTTGGAGATTAGCGATTTTGAATAAACGAACATTTCCATTTTTATATATATACTAGGAGTACGCTGTTTTTCAAGAAAAGCATAGTTTTACCTGTCACAGGTGTGGCATCTATACTTATACTTACGAAATTAACGGTAAGGTAAAAAACACAGCTCAATTCCAACACAGTATCACACAAAATAATTCAATAAAAAAATAAAATATATCGAAATCTATGAAAATAAAATTTATAAATGCAATTGGAAACATTGAAATGGAATTCTTGACATATTTAGTATAGCGTGCATGTTACCATTATGTGCAACAGATGGCGCATTTTTTAAAAAACGTATGTTTTTACCTTTCACAGGGGTGGCATCTATATAGTAGGCATATAAAAAGATGCGCCTATTGGAATGCAACATTGTGTCAAAATATCAAAGCAATCGGTGTAGAGCTTTCGGAGATTACAGCGTGTGTTGCTATTACGTCCAACAGATGGCTCTGTTTTTCAAAACAAGCATGTTTTCCCTGTCACAGGTGAGGCATGTATATTGTTGTTGGGAGTCGACTGCTAGCAGCCGTGGAGTGAGGACGCTTACCGACCCTCCATGGCTATTGGAGTTGTTTGCTGTTTTGGTCGCCAGGTGGTGTGGGCATCCCTGCCCTACCAGTTTTGTTGCCTGCCTGGCTGCGTTGACGTGGCAGTTCTGACATGGGGGAAAAATCTTCCTCCTGTTCAGCATGTGAATTCCGTGGGCCTGGAGTTCACTTGTAAGGCTGGTTATCCGACCATTGAGATGGTGATGTGTGACATGCTTCGTGTCCCGGTGGACGCTGTTTACGGTGTGGAGCTAGTTACGGCTCATCGGGTTGTTATTAAGTTCGTGGGGGAGGACGAGTACCGGTACTTCCTCCGTTGGTACGGGGGGCGTACGTTGCCGTTGCCAGACGATGCCGGCTCTGTGGCGATTTCGGACCGCAGTGATGCCCTGACTTACGTCAGTATCCATGGTGCGCCCCTGGAATTCCCTGATGACCTCCTCCGGCGTTACTTTGGGAGTTTTGGTACTGTTGTCAGCGTGCGGGTGAACACGCTCTCCTCGGGGCGGTATGCTGGGAGGCGTACAAACATTCGCACGTTGGGGATGCGCCTGCGGTCGGATATACCTTCTTCTGTCCGGCTTATGGGGTACTATGTCTGGGTGTATTATGCCCGGCAGCCTCGTACCTGTTTCCGGTGTGGCCTGTTGGGGCAACAGGCTGCTGGGTGCTCTGAGGCCCCTGCTGCTCCTGCCAACTTGTTCCGCGACGAGGATTTCCCGCCGCTCCCTCTGGAGGCAGTCTCCGGTGATGTTGATGAGGTGGTGCGCGTCCCGTTTGCTGCTGCAGCTTCCTCGGCGGCGCTTGCCGTTCCTCCGGTTGTTGCCATCCCTCCTCCGGTTCTTGAGGTACCGTCGGTTGGTCTGCCTGATCCTGTCGCTGTTTCAGCTGCTCCCGTGGGCCTTCCTGGAGCCCCCTGTGTGACGTCGCTGTCTTCTCCCTCGTCTTCTGATGCTGCGCCTGGCCCTGTGTCCGTGACTCGGGTCCCGGATGTGCTTGGTGCCGGGGTGGCTGCGGAGCCTCCTGCTGTGTGTGGCCCGGTTTCCCCTATGATAGAGGCTGCTGCCGTCCTGGCATCGGTTCCTTCGGCTCGTGATACCCGTGTTTCTGGGTCACTTACCGGCTCGGACGATATCCGGTCGGTGCCCAAACGTTCCCGGCGTTCGTTTTCTTCCTGGGCCGACGTTGGTGATTTCAGTGACTGTGGGGCTTCGGGTGTTGACAGTGTGGATACGGATGCGTCGATGTCTCCGCGGTTCGTAGTGGCGGAGGTCCATGTGCCTGCTGGTGCTGGTGCCTGTGTCTCGGACGTGCAGAGATGGTGTGGACTCTTGTGCTGGGCGTGGCCTGGTGGTGACGTTACAGAAGGATGCGCGCCATCCGGGTTCCCTGCTGTCGTCTGGTGGTGTGCCCGGGGCCGCGGGTACCCCTGTGGTGCGGGTGCGCGTTGGGGCCCTGGGGGTCGTGTTGCTGGCGTCTGTGATGCCACCGGGTCACTGGTCAAAGATTGCCGAGTTACTGCTGTCTGACGGACCGGAGTCCTTTCGTGGGGGGCAATTTCCCTTCCTGTGGGGGCGAGTGGCGACTTCTCGCCTCATAAGTACTACCATCTGGGTCCCCAGTTTGCAGGTGTTTGTTGCCCCGGTTCCGGATGTTATGACGTCCCCGGTGGATGGACGAGACCCTTGGCAATGGGTGCTCTGGGAGGCTTTCAATGTAAGGTTCCCGCGGGCCAAGTTCCCGGGCAAGTATGTGCTCTGATTTCCTGTGTATTTGCTCTATGACATGCTGTGTGCCCTTCTGACTGTGTGTTTGCTCTGTTCTATTATGTGCTTCTGCCTCTCCCTTTGTGCGTAGCTTTGCCGTGTGGAATATTAGTTTCTAGTGCTTGGCGTCACTCGTTTCGCATTTTGGCTTGGCATTTCGCCTTTCCTGGCTTTGCGATTCACCCTTCACGGGTACGCTGGGGCGCATCCGATCCCACGATCGTCGTCGCCCCTAACTCAACAACATATATTGTTGTTGTTGTTGATTTAGGAGCGACGACGATCGTGGGATTGGATACGCCGCAGCGTACCCATGATGGGTTAATCGCGAAGCCAGGAAAGGTGAAACGCCAAGCTTAATCGCTAAACGATTGACGCCAATCACTAGAAACTAATATGCCATGCGGCAAATAAACGCACAGTCAGGCAGATGATTGGGGAGTCCCAGGAGTCCCTCAGGGTGAGAAGCACCGGTCCCGCCCCACACAGAGAACACCAGGTAGCAAAACCAAAACTCGGCCCCCAACTAAAACGCAAAAAGTCATCCAGTGTGGCAGAGCAGAAGCCAGCCGGCCACCACAGCTGAGGGCACACCAGGAACCCTCGAAGACCCGCCAACTCCCGGCACCTCTCGGCCATGCCGGCCCCCGAACACCGTCACCCCGCCAGGAGAACCAGCCAGAACACGCCAAAACAAAACAAAAAATCTATCAACAATCCCATGACCCAAGGAGATATGTGCGCCAGGCGTCGTACAAGCGGACCGTTGAAGAGGGAAGCCAAGCGGCAGTAGCAAAGCCAAAACGCGAAAACAGGACGTGAGGGGTGGGGGGGAAGTGTTCAGACGTCCGCTCGGCGTCAAGGTTGAACCAGGAGTCCCCGTGAGGCATGTAAATTGTAGATATATAAAAAGACGCCTATTTGAATGCAACGTTATCAAATTTTAAAAGCAATCGGTAAAGAGGTTTCGAAGATTTCCCTCACATGAAAAACACAATTTTCAAAAAAACATGTGTTTTACAGTCACAAATGTGACATATATATAGTATGTATATAAAAACCTGCTCAGATGCGAATGGAACGTTGTGTGAAAATTTCAAAGCAATCGGTGAAGAACTTTCGGAGATTAGCGATTTTGAACAAAAGAAAGTTTCCATTTATATATATATATATATATATATATATATATATATATATATATATATATATATATATATATATATATATATATATATAAAATGGAGGTTCGAAACGTCGTGCAAATTATACAAATAAGTGTAATACACTCTATAGTAAATCACTTCTTTTCTTCTCCTTAAAAGTACGAAAATGAGTTTTGGAGAACTCCTATTTCAATTAAGCCCTGATGCTAAGAAAATAGTTAGAGGGATAGAAGCCCTAAACCAGAAAATAATAAATACAGAATATGCGGTCATATTCAATGAAACATGTTTGAAAGAAAACCTGCTGCCAGTATACACCAATATATATGTATATATATGTATATATATGTATATATATGTATATATATATATATATACATATATATATATATATATATATATATATATATATATATATATATATATATATATATATATATATATATATATATATATATATATATATATATATATATATCCTTATGTTCCTTGCGCCTTCAGCCTGAAGTCTCCAAAGGAATTTGTGGACTTTCTGCGGGGCGCACGGGCCACAGGGATAAGAGCCTCGTTGGACGTAGAATCGCTGTTTACCAACGTACCTGTGGACGAGACAATCGGAATGATAGCCGACAGAGTGTATCGTGATCCAGCCTGTACTCCTCTTGACATGCCAGAAAGTATTCTGAGGAAACTACTCCAAGCTTGTACTAAAGAGGCACCCTTCTTGAGCCCGGATGGGTACATGTATAAGCAAGTAGATGGGGTCGCCATGGGTTCTCCCCTAGGTGTCCTGTTTGCAAACTTCTACATGGGTACCATCGAGCAAAAAGTCTTAGTCGACATGAACTTGAAACCGGCCATATACTGCAGGTATGTTGACGACATTTTTACACAGGTACCTGATGTCAGACATCTGCAGGAGCTGAAGGAGGCATTTGAGCAGAGTTCCGTGCTGCGTTTCACTTACGAGACGGAAAAGGATGGGAAGCTGCCTTTTCTAGATGTAACAGTCATGGAAAAGGGCGGAGGTTTCCACACTGCAGTCTACACAAAGGAAACAAACATAGGAATGTGCCTAAATGCCAACAGCGACTGCCCTGACAGGTACAAGAGGAGTGTTGTTAACGCATACGTCGACCGTGCTCTCAGCCACAGCTCAGAATGGAAGCAAGTCGACGAAGAACTCTGTAGGGTAAGGCAGGTTCTAGTCAATAACGGCTTCTCCAATGGCTTCATCGAAGACATCATAAGAAGGAAAGTGAAAAGCCATGCAACCTCCGAAGAGACAACTAACACAACACCTATACCCCCTATTAGACTATTTTACAGGAACTTCTTTTCCACAGCTCATAAAACAGAGGAAAGGGTCCTGAAAGATATTGTTAATAGAAACGTTATCCCTACAGACAAAAATCAGAGGATACAACTGACGATTTACTATAAAACTAGAAAAACGGCCAGCCTACTCATGAGAAACTCTCCAGACACGAAACAGAACGCTTTAAAAGAGACTAACGTCGTCTATGCCTTCAAATGCCCACTTGGGGACTGTAAGCTCCAAAAAACCCAGTATATAGGCAAGACAACAACATCTCTTTCTAGGCGTTTAACGATGCATAAACAACAGGGCTCCATTAAGGAACATATAATCTCTTCCCATAACCAAACCATCGCCAGAGAAATCCTAGTAAACAACACAGAAATCATCGATAGATACAGCGATAGCAGGCGGCTTGACGTTTGCGAGGCACTACACATCAAGAAGTCAACACCAGCAATCAACAGCCAATTATTGCACAACTATATTCTACCCACCTCAAGACTCCGCTCCAATATAGAAGCATCAAGAAATATGGACCAATAGGCTTTCTACAAACACTTCTATTCAATACCCATTGTTTCTGTTCTGTCTTGTGTTGATACTTTTAATACCCTATTAATATCCTCTAGTGTTCTGTCTTGTGTTAATGCCACATCATCCTTCCCACCTCACTCAAATGTAATGCCACATCACCCTTCCCACCTCACTCAAATGTAGATATAAAATCAGGGAAACGCAAGTTCTAATCAGTTGTGTATTTGTGAAGTCTTTGAAAATGTAATAAGTTTTACGAAACGCGCCCGTGTCGCGTCAGACTAGAAATAAAAATGAATTTTGGAGAAGTGATTTTTGATTTACCTCCAACAGTGAAGCATAATGTACGAAAGATTGAGAAAATTCGTGTTAGAATTATTAATCTTACTTTTTCGGTCATATTTAATAATATATGTCTACAGGAAAGACTGCTACCAAAATATACTAATATATACATATATATACATATATATATACATATATATATATATACATATATATATACATATATATATATATATACATATATATACATATATATACATATATATACATATATATATATACATATATATACATATATATACATATATATACATATATATTGGTGTATACTGGCAGCAGGTTTTCTTTCAAACATGTTTCATTGAATATGACCGCATATTCTGTATTTATTATTTTCTGGTTTAGGGCTTCTATCCCTCTAACTATTTTCTTAGCATCAGGGCTTAATTGAAATAGGAGTTCTCCAAAACTCATTTTCGTACTTTTAAGGAGAAGAAAAGAAGTGATTTACTATAGAGTGTATTACACTTATTTGTATAATTTGCACGACGTTTCGAACCTCCATGGTTCATTCTCAAGTGAACAGATCTTACAATACTAGTTGATTTTATACCCGCATTAGGTCAGGTGATAATACAATGAAGGTGAAAAACATGGGGGGGATACATAAGGGATAAACATAGGGGCTGCAGAAGGCTTATTGGCCCATACGAGGCATCTCCTATCTAAACACAAAGATTAATCCAGTGTAATTGGCCTGTTATGTTGGACATTGTCTTCTGTGTTGGCATCGATATGTTCTTGTCTTGTCCTTACTCTCATGGTGGGTAGAGTAAATAGTTCCGTGATTTGGGTGTTCATGGTAGGTCGCTCTATTCTTATGTGAATTGCCTCAAGAATTTGTAATCTTCTTGAATCTTGGGTTTTGTCTATTATGCAAGTATTCTTGTTCAACATTTCTCTTGTTAGAGTAATGTCATGGGTTTGTCTCATGTGATTCCTAGGGGCACCAGATTGAAGATGGCATGTCAAACGCCTCGTCAGCTTGGTCGACGTCATACCTATGTACTTACATTGAAGGTTACATCCGTCGTGGGGGCAAGTGTACATGTATACAACGCTTGACTGCTGTAGAGGGTTCTCCGTCGGCTTCGGGCTGTTTTTGATAAGGAGTTCGGAAGTCTTCTTGGTTTTGTAGAATATTATCAGATTTATGTTTTGGTTAGGAGTAGTGCTTTTTACTCCTTTACGGATTATTTCTTTCATTATTCTTTCCTCTTTTATATGTTCACTGTGCATGGTTGATTTGTACTATAATTTTATTGGGGGTGTTGTGGTTTCTGTTCTAGGTTCTGAATTATACCAACGGTCCAAGTGTCTTCTTATAGCAGCGTTTATTTCCGCGTTGCTATATCCGTTGTTCACCAATACCTGAGTTACTCTTTCAAACTCTCTACTCACGTTGCTCCATTCAGAGCAGTGGGTAAGCGCTCGACGAATGTAAGCATTGAGAACACTGGCTTTGTATCTTTGGGGGCACTCACTTCTACCGTTCAGGCATAATCCTATGTTGGTGGGCTTGGTATATACGTTGGTGCTTAAAGAGGTTCCTGTTTTTGTTACCCCTATGCAGCCCCTATGTTTATCCCTTATGTATCCCCCCATGTTTTCACCTTCATTGTATTATCACCTGACCTAATGCGGGTATAAAATCAACTAGTATTGTAAGATCTGTTCACTTGAGAATGAACCATGGAGGTTCGAAACGTCGTGCAAATTATACAAATAATTGTAATACACTCTATAGTAAATCACTTCTTTTCTTCACCTTAAAAGTACGAAAATGAGTTTTGGAGAACTCCTATTTCAATTAAGCCCTGATGCTAAGAAAATAGTTAGAGGGATAGAAGCCCTAAATCAGAAAATAATAAATACAGAATATGCGGTCATATTCAATGAAACATATATATATATATATATATATATATATATATATATATATATATATATATATATATATGTATATATATATATATATATATATATATATATATATATATATATTTATACACATAATATATTTTTAGATATACCCTTAAAAGAATTTATTCAACTTGTTCCTTCTTCCATACCAAAAATATATAATCATATAGACCCGTTATAAGGGTTGAATATTTGCAACATACTTAATACTTTGTTTCACCTTTACAGGACTATACCCACCTGGGAGAGGATTTTCCTTGTGGAGATCATGATAGTTGGTATAATTGGAGGAGTGTGTTCGACCCTCTCTGCGCTGTACTCCATTATCGTCGCCTCTTTCAGTGAATCATGCTTCACTGAGTTCAGCAAATGCACCGCTTGAACCAGTAGCGTGTCATCAGTTTTCCACGATCACCCAATAGCGCCTCTTCAGTTCTCTTCGATCAGCCAATAGCGTCTCTTCAGTTCTCCACGATCAGCCAATTGCGTCTCTCCAGTTCTCCACGATCAGTCAATTGCGTTTCTCTAGTTCACAACGATCAGCCAATAGAGTCTCTCCTGTCTTCTGCAACCAACCAATTGCATCTCTCTTGAAACTTGATATAACTAATAGTCTCTTCTGCTTTCTGCCAGTAGTGTCTTTTCTTCCAACTATTGCCATCTAATAGTGGTTCTCAGTCTTGTGACAACCAATACGGTCTTTTATCTACTCCAGCAAATAATTGTTTTCCTTTGCTTCAACCTCGCTTGACCAGTATCAGTTTGTAAATCTACAGCTCTTTAATACATTTATAATATATCAATTGGCAAATTTACTTTATTTTAATCAAACCAATATAATTCTTCGCCAATTAATAATTTGCAATTTACATTACGTGAGCCAGTAGTATTTAACTGTTTCAATTACAGAACTTAAATTATATATATTTACTAATTTGGTTATCTCACAGTGATAGCCAAGGGCCAGATTCACGAAGCAGTTATATAAGTTTTTACGAACGTTATTTTGTTATGAACATAACGGTTATGAACCGTTATGAACGGTATTTTGACGAGACTACACACTAGAAGGTAAAGGCACGACGACGTTTCGGTCCGACCTGGACCATTCTCAAGTCGATTGACCATTCTCACAATCGACTTGAGAATGGTCCAGGACGGACCGAAACGTCGTCGTCTCTTCACCTTCTAGTGTGTGGTCTGGTCAACATTAGCCACGTTATTGTGACGCATCGCCTGCATACGAACGTGTATATCTTTCCTCAATGTTTGACGGCTTTGGTTACATTTATTAAACAGTTTACAAGCATGAAAACTTCCCAATCAACTGTTGCTGTTGTTATGATTGTTATGAACAGCATCCTTGTGCTTCGGAGCTCATTAACAGTTCAATATTTTTAAACAAAGCCGCCAAAGAATGAGAAAAGATGTTCAGGTTCGTAACTGCTTGCGTAACTGCTTTGTGAATCTGGCTCCAGAACCTGAGCCCAGCTCTCCCAATTACATTTTCCCGTCTGCTTCATGGTTATAAGAATCGTCAGTACGCAATGTCTACATCAATGTTAGGATCGTCATACCATCATCTAACTCATACCAAGAGTTAGTATAAATGAAGTTAGGTCTGAGTGGGAAAATGTTGTAAGTGAACTTACAACAAGAAAACCTCAAGGCTGTCCTGGTACCTCTGGTATTCATAATATATATAAATGATTTAGATTCAGGTTTGAGCAGCAATATTTGCATATTTGCCGATGATACAAAACCGAGAGGGAAATAAACGCGGAAAAAGACTCACTATGCCCGGAGGGGGTCACGTCAGATATGCGCTCGTGGATCGTTCAAAAAATTGAGGATACGCGGCTCCGAGGTCAGCAGACACTCAGCAAGGACTTGTTGGACTGCTCCATGGTGCCCTGCAAGGCGATTCCAGCTTACACAGATTACACGATAACTCTGTGTGGAGAAGAAAACTTCTGGTGAGGGCCGCTGCAGGGGTGGTAACGTAGCTGGGCCTAGTTTCCTGGCCAGGAATCAGGCACTGGTGTCAGGCTGGGCACGTTAACTGCGCCGCAGCTGCTCTACTCCAGAGAGTTGTGTTTCCGTGCGACATTTTGTATACAGAGGGTGGCTGCCCTCACTCCTCAATACTGAACTAAAGTGTCCATCTCGCAGAGTTTTGATGATATGGTCAATGCCAGTGCCAGGCTATATATACTTCTCTGTTCACAGTCCTCCCCACCATTCTCCCCTCACCCATCTTCTCGGCCTCCCAACCATTCCTCACTCAACCGTCCCCTCGTCCTCCCCACCATTCCCCACTCCAACATCCCCTCTTCCTTCCCAGCATGCCCCACTCCCTTAGTTGTATCTTTGTCCTCCCCACCATTCTCAATTCCCCCATCCCCTCCTCCCCATCATCCCAAACTCCCCCGTCACCTGGCCCTCCCCCACCATTACCCCTTTCCTAGTCCTCTCGTCCACCGCACCATCTCTCACTTCCGTCCCCTTGTCATCCCCACCATTCCCCACTCCCTCATCCGATGCCTTCCCAAATGGTCTGTTGTTCACATCAGAAAATTGGGAACATCAAGTGATCTGATGTTCCCATCACTGACATATAAGAAAAACAATTAAAAAATGAAATGAAAATATGAAAAAATATAAAAACCAACTATTCTCACGAAATGAATGGTCTTGTAAACAACACAGCTCAATGCCAACGCAATTCACACAAAATAATTAAATCAAAATGAAAATAAATCAAAATCTAGGAAAATTCAATTTATCAATGCAATCAGAAACATTGAAATAGAATTGTAACATATCTAGTATTGCATGTGTGTTACTCTTACATGCAACAGATGGAATATATGTTCACTATGCATGGTTGATTTGTAATATAATTTTATTGGAGGTATTGTGGTTTCTGTTCTAGGTTCAGGATTATACCAACGGTCCATGCACAGTGAACATATAAAAGAGGAAAGAATAATGAAAGAAATAATCCGTAAAGGAGTAAAAAGCATTTCACCTAACCATTTCTCCTAACCTGATAATATTTTACAAAACCAAGAAGACTTCCGAACTCCTTATCAAAAACAGCCCGAAGCCGACGGAGAACCCTCTACAGCAGTCAAGCGTTGTATACATGTACACTTGCCCCCACGAAGGATGGAACCTTCAATCTAAGTACATAGGTATGACGTCGACCAAGCTGACGAGGCGTTTGACATGCCATCTTCAATCCGGTGCCCCCAGGAATCACATGAGACAAGACCATGATATCACCCTAACAAGAGAAATGTTGAAGAAAAATACCAGTATAATAGACAAAACCCAAGATGCAAGAAGATTGCAAATTCTTGAAGCAATTCACATAAGAATAGAACAACCTACCATGAACACCCAAATCACGGAACTATTTACTCTACCCACCATGAGAGTAAGGACAAGACCAGAACATAACGATGCCAACACAGAAGACACCGTTCAACATAACAGGCCAATTACACTTGATTAATCTTTGTATGTAGATAGGAGCTGCCTCGTATGGGCCAATAGGCCTTCCGCAGTTACCTCTATTCTTATGTTCTTATGTTTCACCCCACATTTATCCCTTATGTATCCCCCCATGTTTTCACCTTTATTGTTTTATCACCTGACCCAGTGCGGGTATAAAATCAACCAAACCTAAAAAATTCCTTTCACTTGAGAATGAACAATGGAGGTTCGAAACGTTGTGCAAATTGTATAAATAAGTGTAATACATTCTATAGCAATTCACTTCTTTTCTTTACCTTAAAATTACGAAAATGAGTTTTAGAGAACTCCTATTTCAGCTATGCCCTGATGCTAAGAAAATAGTTAGAGGGATAGAAGCCCTAAATCAGAAAATAGTAAATACAGAATATAAGGTCATATTCAATGAGACACACACACACACACACACATACACACACACACATATTAGTATATTTTGGTAGCAGTCTTTCCTGTAGACATATATTAAATATGACCGAAAAAGTAAGATTAATAATTCTAACACGAATTTTCTCAATCTTTCGTACATTACGCTTCACTGTTGGAGGTAAATCAAAAATCAATTCTCCAAAATTCATTTTTATTTCTAGTCTGACGCGACACGGGCGCGTTTCGTAAAACTTATTACATTTTCAAAGACTTTAGTTCACAAATACACAACTGAATAGAACTTACGTATCTCCGTTTTTATATCTACATTTGAGTGAGGTGGAAGGGGTGATGTGGCATTAACACAAGACAGAACAAAATGTGGTATTAATAAGGTATTAATTTCATCAACACAAGACAGAACAAGAGTATTAATAGGGTATTAATTTCATCAACACAAGACAGAACACGAAGCAATGGATATTGAATAGAAGTGTTTGTAGAAAGCCTATTGGTTCATATTTCTTGATGCTTCTATATTGGAGCGGAGTCTTGAGGTGGGTAGAATATAGTTGTGCAATAATTGGCTGTTGATTGCTGGTGTTGACTTCTTGATGTGTAGTTCCTCGCAAACGTCAAGCCGCCTGCTATCGCTGTATCTATCGATGATTTCTGTGTTGTTTACTAGGATTTCTCTGGCGATGGTTTGGTTGTGGGAAGAGATTATATGTTCCTTAATGGAGCCCTGTTGCTTATGCATCGTTAAACGCCTAGAAAGAGATGTTGTTGTCTTGCCTATATACTGGGTTTTTTGGAGCTTACAGTCCCCAAGTGGGCATTTGAAGGCATAGACGACGTTAGTCTCTTTTAAAGCGTTCTGTTTTGTGTCTGGAGAGTTTCTCATGAGTAGGCTGGCCGTTTTTCTGGTTTTATAGTAAATCGTCAGTTGTATCCTCTGATTTTTTTCTGTAGGGATAACGTTTCTATTAACAATATCCTTCAGGACCCTTTCCTCCGTTTTATGAGCTGTGGAAAAGAAGTTCCTGTAAAATAGTCTAATAGGGGGTATAGGTGTTGTGTTAGTTGTCTCTTCAGAGGTTGCATGGCTTTTCACTTTCCTTCTTATGATGTCTTCGACGAAACCATTGGAGAAGCCGTTATTGACTAGGACCTGCCTTACCCTACAGAGTTCTTCGTCGACTTGCTTCCATTCTGAGCTGTGGCTGAGAGCACGGTCGACATATGCGTTAACAACACTCCTCTTGTACCTGTCTGGGCAGTCGCTGTTGGCATTTAGGCACATTCCTATGTTTGTTTCCTTAGTGTAGACTGCAGTGTGGAAACCTCCGCCCTTTTCCATGACTGTTACATCTAGAAAGGGCAGCTTCCCATCCTTTTCCATCTCGTAAGTGAAACGCAGCACGGAACTCTGCTCAAATGCCTCCTTCAGCTCCTGCAGATGTCTGACATCAGGTACCTGTGTAAAAATGTCGTCAACATACCTGCAGTATATGGCCGGTTTCATGTTCATGTCGACTAAGACTTTTTGCTCGATGGTACCCATGTAGAAGTTTGCAAACAGGACACCTAGGGGAGAACCCATGGCGACCCCATCTACTTGCTTATACATGCGCCCATCCGGGCTCAAGAAGGGTGCCTCTTTAGTACAAGCTTGGAGTAGTTTCCTCAGAATATTTTCTGGTATGTCAAGAGGAGTACAGGCTGGATCACGATACACTCTGTCGGCTATCATTCCGATTGTCTCGTCCACAGGTACGTTGGTAAACAGCGATTCTACGTCCAACGAGGCTCTTATCCCTGTGGCCCGTGTGCCCCGCAGTAAGTCAACAAATTCCTTTGGAGACTTCAGGCTGAAGGCGCAAGGAACATAAGGAGTCAGCAGGCCGTTGAGTCGCTTCGCCAGTCTGTACGTGGGTGTGGGTATCTGGCTAATGATTGGCCGAAGTGGGTTTCCAGGCTTGTGCGTCTTGACATTTCCATACGCATATCCAGGTTTATATTCCCCAATGATCTTTGGCAGGTGGAGTCCAGATTTCTTGGCGTTCACAGTTTCGATCAGTTTGTTGACCTTTGCTTTTAATTCGGCTGTAGTGTCCTTCGTTACCCTTTGGAACTTAGTTTGGTCAGAGAGTATGATGTTCATTTTCGCCAGATATTCGTCTTTTTTAAGAATGACATATATTGGCGACTTGTCACCTCTCCTGACAACTATCTCCTTGTTCTCACGAAGGCTTTTAGCTGCCGCTTTAAGCTCGGGGGACAGTATGGTGCTTCTGTAGTTGCCTCGATTCTTTCCTCCTTCTGCAATAAGTTCTGCTTGTAAGGTATCTTTGGTAGTGACCTTCTTTTGTGTCTCGAGGTCGAATATGTCGTCCAACAGAATTTCCAACTCTACTTTCCGGGCCATCTCACTCGGTCTGGACATAACATGACAGTTTATGCCCAGATTTAGGAGAGTGACTTGGTCCTCAGTGAGGTTAATTCCTGCAAGGTTCATGAAGCCATCTCTTGGTCGTGGAATTGCCATAGGTCCTCCATATAATGTTGTTAGTTTCTTGATAATCCTTGTTTCAGTGCTGAGGTGATGTTGGTCTGTGAGGATGTCGAGGTGTTGTTCAATGCGGGTACGGATACTATCGTCGATGTTGGTTTCGTCGAAGACATCACAAGAAGGAAAGTGAAAAGCCATGCAACCTCTGAAGAGACAACTAACACAACACCTATACCCCCTATTAGACTATTTTACAGGAACTTCTTTTCCACAGCTCATAAAACGGAGGAAAGGGTCCTGAAGGATATTGTTAATAGAAACGTTATCCCTACAGAAAAAAATCAGAGGATACAACTGACGATTTACTATAAAACCAGAAAAACGGCCAGCCTACTCATGAGAAACTCTCCAGACACAAAACAGAACGCTTTAAAAGAGACTAACGTCGTCTATGCCTTCAAAT